>NC_069731.1:7558258-7858258 GCF_027358585.1 Pangasianodon hypophthalmus | reverse complement strand
AGAGAAACAAAAAATTCTCCAAGAATCACAGCTGGAGATTTGTAGAAGATGCTAGCTTTTTGGGGTCAATAAGCCTTTGAATCTACAATTAGACACCACCGCTATGCTAACAAGCTAATCACAAACATGAGTGCCTGGAGTTCCTGTCACACTACTGGAACCCAACTGGGTCTTGGTTGGATCTTCCAGCAGGACAATGATCCAAAATATACACTATATGGCCAAATGTATGTGGACACCTGACCATCACACCCAGGCTTTGTGCCCTTCCCCAAACCAGTTCCAGCATGACGATGCCTCTGTGCACAATGCAAGGTCCATGAAGACATGGTTTGCCAAGGTTGGTGTTGAAGAAATCGAGTGACCTGCACAGAGCCCGGACCTCAACCCCATTTAACACCTTTGAGATGAACTGGAACGCAGACTGTGCCCCAGTCCTCCTCGCCCGACATCAGTGACTGACCTCACTAATGGTTTGTGTCTGAATGGGGAAAATCCCCACAGCCACATTCCAAAATGTAGTGGAAAGCCTTCTCAGAAGAGTGACGGTTATTGTAACAGCAAAATGGGCCTAAATCTGGAATGGGAGGTTCAAAAAGCACAAATGAGTGTTATTGTCAGGTGTTTGGCCGTGTATATCCAAATCCACACAAGTGGTTTAATTGCTGCAATCTCAAGCTTTTGACATGGCCATCCCAGTCTCCTGCTCTAAATCCAGTTGAAGACAAGTTCAGGGGTGCCAACCATTGTGCTGCATGTCATTTTGAATAAATTTACTTCAGTTAATGGTTGGAATTCTCTCATAGTTTTCTTGGGGGATTGAACTAATTAACCACAAAGACAAGTTTTCATAATTGTCAGTGACAATGTAACACACTGATCATGCCCCTTATTCTAAATGCTTTTTTTTTTTTTTTTTTATTCCAGTGATGGACACTAAGGCTGTGTTTGCAGCCCTGTATGAGGTGTGTGAGGAGAACGCTGCTTTCTTCGGTGGCACACAAGCGGGAGATGCTCCACAGAGGCTGGTTGATGCTATGTTGACCATTCACAAACACGCTCACAGCCTCGAGCCGGTTATCTGTGGTTTTGCTGCCATCTACCATCACTTTGACTTTGACCCTCACATTCCTGCTAATGGATACCGCTCACTAGTGAAGGTGGGTGTATGCTTGTACACTACTCTAACAAATGAACTGGTCAACATCTACAGACGTGGACAAATTTGTTGGTACCCTTACAGTTCTTTGAAACAATGATTCATTGCTCCTGAAAAGTGATTAAACCAAAAGCAATAGTTTCATATATACCTGCCTGCCCATAGTATGTGATAGATTAAACCAATAAAATTGTGAAGAGAAATGACTTATTGTTTATTTTACCAAAATAATCTAAAACAGCCTGGACAGATTTCTTGGTACCCCTAAAAAAGAATCACTGCATTCAAATCATGTTTCAAACTAATTGTTTAACCTTAATTAGTATCACAGGTGTCTTGAATCTTTGTAACAGCCAATCAGCCTATTTAAAGAGAGAAAACGTGCCACTGTGTAGGTTGGTATCATTGTGTGTACCACACTGAACATGGACAAGTGAAAGCAAAGGACAGTGTTGTCTGAGGAGCTCGGGAAAAAAATTGTAGATAGCCATCTTAAAGCTAAAGGCTATAAGACCATCTCTAAGCACTTTGTTGTTTCTGTGACTACAGTTGCAAATATTATTAAAAAGTATAAGGTCCATGGGATTGTAGCCAACCTCCCAGTACGTGGCCGCAAGAAGAAATGCAACCCCAGGTTGATCAGAAGGATTGTGCGAATGGTAGACGAAGAGCCAAGGAAAACATCCAAAGCCATTCAAGCTGAACTCCAAGGTCAAGGTAGGTCACTATCTGATCGCACCATTCGTCGCATTTTAAACAACAATGGGCTCCATGGAAGAGGACCCAGGAGAACACCATTACTGAAAGAAAAACTTTAAAAAATCCAGACTGGAATTTGCTAAAATGCATGTTGACAAGCCACAAAGTTTCTGGGAGAATGTCCTTTGGACTGACGAAACAAAACTAGAGCTTTTTGGCAAGTCACACCAGCTGTATGTTCACAGACAGAAAAATGAAGGTTTCAAAGAAAGGAACACCATACCTACTGTGGAACATGGAGGGGGCTCAGTCATGTTTTGGGGCTGCTTTGCTGCGTGTGGCACAGGGGGCCATGAATCTGTGCAGGGCACAATGAAGACTCAAGACTATCAAGGCATCCTGGAGAGAAACATACTGCCCAGTGTCAGAAAGCTCTCCCTCAGTCGCAGGTCATGAGTCTTCCAACAGGTTAAAGACCCAAAACACACGGCTAAAAGCACTCGAGAATGGCTGGGAAAAAAACATTGGACTATTCTTAAATGGCCCTCTATGAGCCCTGCTCTTAATCGTATTGAACATCTGTGGAAAGATCTGAAAAATGCAGTGTGCAGAAGGCACCCTTCAAACCACAGACAGTTACAGCAGTTTGCTCAGGAAGAGTGGGCCAAAATTCCTGTTACCCGATGCAGAAGTCTCCTTGTAAACTACCGCAATTGCTTGTTGGCAGTGATTGCTGCTAAAGGTATAAACGTACAAAATATTAAACTAAGGGTACCATCAAAATTTGCGTTAAACATGGAATTAACTGTGATTGATGCCATTAACGTTTGTCAGTTTCAAATTATTTCAGAGATAGTTGTGGGATCTTCTTTTTCATGGAAGGGTACCAACAAATTTGTTCACGTCAGTAATTAATAAACATAATGTAGATATGAATTTGGCCCCTACCACACGCGACTCTGACCAGGATAAAGCTGTTGCTGAAGATGACTGAATGAATGAATATTTCTTCCATAAAATTGGTTGTAATGGGTTCAGATATACTTGCAATGAATCCTCTGTGGATTTCTGCTCCTGTTTCCCTCAGGTGGTGCGTTGCTGTCTTCTTCACATCATCCACAAGGCGCGCTACATTGCATCCAACAGACGGAGCATCTTTTTCCGTGCAGCCCACCATGCTGCAGAGATGGAAGCTTACAGCTGTGCTCTGTGCCAGCTGAGGGCTCTGCTCTACCTTGCCCAGAGGCTGCTTCACGACAACAGTCACGGCAACCTCTTCTTCCAAGATGAGAACGGTCTCAGCCAGCTCTTTCTTCGAGAGTATGCCTCCATGCACAAGGGCTGCTTTTATGGCCGCTGTGTTGGCTTCCAGGTGTGTGTGTGTGTGTGGTTCTGAATGTGCCCTCAGTCTTTTGTGTTTTTGTGATTACTGGTTTTCATGCCTTTCTATATAACTGGTTTGCAGCTTACACAGAGGTGCCAACATCTACAGTTTAGCGCTAGTATTTACAAATTTTGTCACCTTGCTATGCTGATATGGAGGACAGCTGCAAACCAGGCCTTTCTGCCTTTTTCAGCTAGAAGCAGTTGTCAGACTAAACACACACAAAAAATAATTTGCAGTGAAAATCCAACTCAACGGAAGTGAAATGTCACAGGACATGAAAGAGGCTTTTAGTGTGAGGAGCACTAAGTTTCACTCCGTGATGACTTTAACTAGAGAAAGTTGTTAATTCAGCAAGATTATTTTTGCTCAGTTCTAAAAGCGCTGGGTACAGTGTGCCGAGTGTCTCAATTTAATATTCTTTCAGTATATAGGCTGTATATTTTCTTACTTTAAATATGATGAGTATTTTCTGTTATTTAAGGAGATAAATTGTTTGATTTGTTTGATATCTTCCTCTCAAGTCAATATTATAAACGTAAAGACTGATTTTTTTTTTATATATATATATACTGTGCTGACGCTCAGACCTACAAACGTCAAATAAAATATAAATGTCTTTGACTACAATTGGAGACACTTTGTTACTATGTGCAGTATACAGTTAAATTTCACTTCTACCAGTATATGTTTTATCATTTATGCTGTAAGCCTGGAGCTGCCCCATCCACCAACATACACTATGGGTTTTTGTGGTTTTTGTGTTCTGCTTGCTAGGATTTTCTTGTTTGCAATGTTGGTACCTCTTCTTAAAATTAATTATGCTTCTAGTTAATTTCATTTTAGTCATTTTAGTTATTTTCCGTGTAATCCATAGTTCTGAGATGAATTAAGTCTATATTTAAACAGAAGTGCTCTTGAAATGTTTTACATTCTATCTTCCTAGACATCCTGTTCATTCACGTATTCCCTCTCTCGTTTATCATCTGTTAGTTCACTCCAGCCATCCGTCCACACTTGCAGAGTATTACCATAGGCTTGGTCGCATTCGGAGATAACTACAAGAAGCATCATTCCAGCATAGGTCAGTAACTTTTTTAAATTTATATTTCAGTGTCCCTTTTCCCCGCTTATGTGACTGATTATTACATTCACTTCAGTGTGTGGGCTGATCTTAAATGTATCTTGTTTCCTGTACAGCTAAATTTGAATCTAAATTTGCATAGTAGACACTAAATTGTTTGAATTATTTTTAGTTAAAAACCACCTAAATACCCATTCCTTTGCATTAGATTAGGCAAACTAAGCCTTGAAAGGTGTTCTAACATTTGTGTCTTGTGCTCAATTCTGCACCCTAGTGGAAACATCATATGGTGAGTCAATGCTGGGTCTTTATAGCCTTGAAGAGAGAGTTTGAGACACCTTTGTTTCAGTCTTTGTTTCCATACTTCTTAAGAGCTGATCTTAGATGCTATCTTCTAGCACTGACTGAAAAGCTTATAGCGGTCTTCACAAGTCTAAATACCTATTCAACAACTGGGATCCAAAAGTACAAAAGCAGAATGTTTAAAGACAAATGTACAGAGAAGTGTAAGTTTATTCTCTGCTTCAAGTTCAAAACAATGGTCATCAAACTGTCTTATTTATAATCATGAACTAATTATTATTGGTAAGCTTTAGAAGATAAGTGTTGTCACCATTCAGTCATGTTAGTTGCTTTTCCAGACCTTTATAAGAAAGGAATTAACTTGGCCTTGGCAAATTTTAGTTCATCAACCCCTCTCTGCAATATAACTATACATAACTGTTCATCAAGCCTTCTTACAACAACCAATTGTGACCCAGTCTAATTTCCAGACACCTCTGGGTCTGAAGCAGACCTAACTTGAACCTATCGTGTAACAATGAGTCTAGTTCAGTGTGTTTGTGTTTTTAAATCCCAGTAGTCACAGGTGACCAAAATAAACTGTTTCACTGAAGTATTAAGTATTAAGACTATTGAAAGTTCTATAATGGGGTAGTGCATGTTGCATTCCTGCAATTTGATGCGATTCTGTCATCAAATAAACTTGTAAATTCTAAACCTTGTATTTCTCCAAGATCTGGTGTGAGCTTCTGTGTTTGGTGTCTTCCGGACAATCATATAATCAGTGTAATGGACAGCATGTGTCTACATTATTTAATATCTAGCTTGTATGCAAAAGGCGTATAGACCAAGGTACTAGAACATTCTTTGTCAAAGTAATATGTGATTAGAGGTGCAGATAGAGTACTCTTTACTGGACAGAACACAAAAGCTCCGTACCAACTGATTCTGCATTTTATTCATGGTTTTTCAACTGAAAAACACAAACCCTCAGCTGCTTTGGAGGTACCATTGACTGGCTTCATTGCCACCAAACTTCATCCGCTGCTGTCCAGTTAGCTAGGGGTTTGCCACTTTCTATCAATCTTCTGTCAGAATGTTGACTTCCCCACACAATTTATAGAAGGAACATTCCTGCCTTGCCTAAGCCCTATTTTCTCCCAATTTCTACCTCTATTACCATGCCCATCCTGCTAGGTGGTTGTTACAACAAGTGAGAGTTAAATCTATTCACAGCTTTACTAAACAGTTTATGTTTATGCTTTCAAAGCAAGAATATGTTGCAAAGCTACTGTGCACTTAAATAATCTACCAAGTCTGCCAAGTAAAATTCCCCAAATAGATGCATACTGTCATTTATCACAAAGACTACTCATAGTTTCCACTTTCTAGAGGAGGTTCCTCTGCTGTGGCCTGGATCTTAATAACAAAAGGTTTAATGTTGGTCTAAATATAAACAACAGTGATCTGCATCCTGAAATGGAATGGAAGGTTCAGTTTTCCATTGGAATGGAAGGAAGTTTCACTGTATGTCAACACCACCCTACACCACCCTTCACTAATCTTGGATTGACTATACTGGCTTATTCAAGATAACGTCTAAGGCATAGTATACAGAGGTGATGCATGCAAATATAACATCTGTGTTTTAAAATCTTGGAAGTTGTTCATTCTTTATTTGACTTCTTAAAGTGTAAAATAAAAGTTCTACCCTGCATTCACATAAGGGAAGAGTTGAGAATGGTACCAGAGCCATACAGTTCTTGTTACATGATCTCACTAAGCCCAAGAGTAGAAGGGACCGCATTGCAGAGCAAATGTTTGGATATGTTTTCTACCCAGACAATAGAGCCTTTATAGATCCGTATAACACTGCATGCAGATGCCAGCCTTGTACGAATTGCATGGTACTCCCCATTTTTGGCCAGAAACACAGTTGTTTCTTGGAGGTGTTTCCAGACATCAACTTGGCGGTAAAAACCATTGCTGTTGTTCAGCTGTGGCTAAAAATCAAAAATATTCTCCAGAATGTAGGCATAGATGAATCAAAGACTGTAACGAAAAGAGGGATAGAGCATTGCAAGATGCAAACCACTTGTAAAATCTCAATAACAAAGGTCTGTTTCCTTAAAATTATATTTAAAAGGCAGTAGAATTCTAGAAAAAAGGCTATCTTGAACTAGAATAAGTTAAGGATGCAAGGTGGGGCTTGGTGTTTATGGAAATAAATAATCAAATAGACGGGCTGAAGTTGTTATTCTAATTCTAATCTTCAGCTGTCCAGGTTTGGTGAACCTGTAGCCTCAGATTCCTGTTCTTGAATGACAAGAGTGGAACCCGGTGTGGTCTTCTGCTGTTGTAACCCATCTGCCTCAAGGTTCAGCATGTTGTGCTTTCTGGGATGCTTTTCTGCTCACCAAAGAGTGTAAAGAGTAAAGAGTGGTTATTTGAGCTGTCATAGCCCTCATGTCAGCTCAAACCAGTCTCCTCTGACCTCTCTCATCAGCAAGGCATGCCACTCACTTGATGTTTTTTTGTTTTCCTCAGCATTGTGTGTAAACTCTAGAGACTGTTGTGCATGACGATCCTAAGAGACCAACAGTTTCTGAAATACTCTAACCAGCCCATCTGGCACCAACAACCGTGCCATGGTCAAAGTCACCGAGATCATATTTTTCCCCATTCTGATGTTTGATGTGAACATTAACTGAATCGCCTGACCTGCATGATTTTATGTTACCCCGCCCCACATGATTGGCAGCTTGGATAATTACATGATTATGTAGGTGTACAGATGTTCCTAATAAAGTGGCTGTTGAGGATATAAAGAGTCAGTGATTATTACATGTATTGCGTAATATAAGCTCCTCAAATACTTACAATCTGTTTATTTTAACTGCAAACTCAGTGTGCACTCTTTATCTCTGAGTGCTAGCTGATGCACCACATTGATGATAATACTGAATTAATTCTCAAAAAAATGAAATCCAACTGGATTTAAGCATCTAGATCAGGACATCATTTACTACGTTTTGGAGCACCATTTTTACGCTCATTCTCAATACTATGGATCTCTCACTGGGATTTTCCATTTTGGCTGGGCCTTGATTCAGGATCCTGACTGGAAATTGGTCGAGTGTGGGGAATAGTTGCCCACGTGTGTAATTTAGACTGCCCTATTTTTCTTTTTCCTTGATGAACATGAGCACGAGCCAAGAGTATAGCAGCAATCTTTTGGAAAAAGATGCTATTAAAAGCTAAACCTTTGCAGAAGAAAGACTGCTTAATTTTTTTTCTGATGTAGCGGCCATATCTCAAGTTTGTCTGCTAAATGTGTAGGTCTGCTTTTTAACATTTGGTGCATGGGACATGAGATAATGAGGCTGCTATAATTGCAGTGTAAATGAATGCTCTGAAAGTGCCAGTACACATCTCTCATAAAGTGGGTCTGATCACTTATATAGATATTTGTATTTAATTGTAAATATATTGCACTAGACCAACAAAAATGAAATTGTGTGAGATTCAACATATTAAATGCAAATTTGCATATTCTGAACCCTCTTTTGGTTTGGGTCTGCCTAGACCTGTGTGCAAAGCCTCTGCTCTGCCACATGGATTGCTCTGAATCTGACTGTCCTATTCTATGCCTGTTTTATTGATGATTCATTGTATTATGGGGGTATCAGAATGCAGGCTATAATATAATTAATTTTTTTCTTCTGCTGTTTTTTTTTTTTCTCTCAGGTGTTGCAGCTAGTTCCTTATTCACCTCTGGAAAGTATGCCATTGATCCTGAGCTGAGGGGCCTGGAGTATGAGCGAATCACTCAGAACTTAGACGTTCATTTCTGGAAGACATTCTGGAATATCACTGAAAGCGAAGTTTTGGCAGTCAGTATAAACGTTTTCTGCATTTCACCTCATGCACCTTATAGCTAGTATTAAGTCAACAAGTGTTAAAAAAAAAAAAAAAAAACATGTTTTAAATCAGAAATGTTTCTGCATGCCACTACATTTGGGACGAGCTGTTGGTTCAGTAGGTAATCTTTCGGTTATTCCCCACTAGGGCTTGGCAAGTATGACTTCCACTCAGGTAAAGGTGAATCGCGCTCTCTCTGTACCACCTGATTGCTTTGACCTACCCTTGGTGGACGATTCCACACATACGGTTACAATCTCTTCTCCGGTTGCCCATATCGGCCCTGGTCCAGTTCAGATGAGACTCATCTCCGGTGAGCTGAGGGAAGGACAGGTAATGTAGTTCATGCACATCTCGCATACACATGATTGGTCTCTGGCTATGTTCAGAAACACTCTGTGGCAAGTCTTGATGCTCTATTTTGTCTGCAGTTCGAATTTCCTATTACCTTAAAGTTCTTTTCTTTCTTAATAGGACAGTGAGAAGCTGTTAGCAATATCCCGTTCCGATGGTGGCTCAATCTCTCTGTCCCTGAGTCTAAAGATTAAGAAGAGCCCTCCATCACCTTGGCTGGTGGTACATTACCATGGAGGAGGCTTTGTTGCACAGACTTCTAAATCACATGAGGTACGCTCCTTTCCTGTGCTGACAGAGCTTGGTATGTTGGTGTTCTTCCATAATAAGCACGGGTAAACATCTCAGGAGAAAATAAAGATGATAGCCAAATTCAAATAATAGATTTTGCATGTGATGCGAGGACAGAACACCAAATCTCATAGCCAAAACCTTGGCCAAAGACTTCCTGACTTTTTGACAGCAAGGGCGCAAACATGATGCGCTACTTTGTTTTGAAGAGCATAATAATCATGTACTCATTCATTTCTCTTGGTCTGTATTAATGCATTTAGCTAGCTAGTTCTAACATACGATGTTACAATATGTCAGCTACCACTTTTTAGCCTATTGCATTAGGTTTCCTGCCAATCAAAACGTGGGACTGGGTAACCACATTGGAGGTAGTGAATAAATGTATAATTTGTCCATACATAACATGCAAATACATGATAATTGTGACATTTTACTAAAGATGATAACTGCAATAGCTTTTTCCTTTAATCTCCTACTCACAGCCATACCTGAAAAGTTGGTCTCAGGAACTGAACGCTCCAATCCTGTCAGTAGATTATTCTCTTGCCCCTGAAGCCCCATTTCCACGTGCGCTGGAGGAGTGTTTCTTTGCCTACTGCTGGGCTATCAAGAACCACGAACTTCTGGGTAAGTCAAGTCCCCTTGTTTCATTACATTTTTCCTGGTTATAGGAACGATTGCTATTACTGAACTCATTCTTTGGGCAAATCAGTGTGATGCGAATAACCTCAGTATTTGGAGAAGACAAAGTTATGATGGTTGGAATGTCATGCCCTTTTTTGCTCTTTTCCTTCTCTCTTACTCTTGCTCTTGTATAACATTCAGGTTGGACAGGGGAGCGAGTGTGTTTGGCTGGTGATAGTGCAGGGGGTAACCTGTGTGTCACTGTGTCAATGATGGCTGTGGCACATCGAGTACGCTTGCCGGATGGCATCATGGCTGCATACCCTGCCTTCATGCTCACCACCTGTGCCTCTCCATCCCGTCTGCTCAGTCTAATGGATCCTCTCCTTCCCCTTAGTGTACTGTCCCGCTGCCTCAGTGCTTATGCAGGTCAGTGACAGGATTGTTCTTAGTTTTGCCTGCTGGGATTAAAGCTGTCCTATCTGGAACAGATTAATGTTATTATAAGACCATCTTATTATTCAGTATGTCTGTTTTTTCCTCTAAATTCTGCCTTTGCTCCATTCTGCATTGCGGATTCATATATTTGTGTGTAGGTTTGGATCCTCAGGAGGAGAAACAGGTAGAGAAAGTCACTGCTCTGGGGACGGTGAGGAAGGACACCGCCCTACTTCTCAAAGGCTTCAGACAGGGAGCCTCAAACTGGATCCACTCACTCCTGGACCACAGCAAAGCAAGTGCAGGTGTGTGAGCATGTGTTTTATACTGTTTTTCCTGAGATAATGCATTTATTTCAAAAAGAACAATGAATAATATTTTGGTTTGTGTAAATAGGTGGCTAAATAATAATTTCATACAAACATTCTAGCATGCATTAAGGAGACAAGTCCGAAATTTATTAATGTCTGTCCCAGTCTTACTTTTTATATTGCTGCTTTATTATAATACTGGTACTCTATAATTATTCTACCTGCCTTTTGTCAACTATAGCAGAGTTATAGTAAGAACAATTAAGAACAATAACCTAGCATTAGTATAAAATAATGACTATATGTATATACACTCCTCATCCACTTTAATGGGAGCACCTGTACCTCTGCTTATTCATGCAATTATCCAATAAGCCAATCATATGGCAGCAGTGTAATGCATTATATCAAGCAGATACAAGTCAAGGGGTCCAATTAATGTTCACATCAGACAACAGAATGGGGAAATAATGTCATCTCATTGGCTTTAAACATGGCATAGTTGTTGGTGCCAAATGAGCTGACTCAAGTAACCACTCTTCACCAACATGGTGAGCAGAAAAGCATCTCAGACCACAGAACACACCAAACCTTGAGGTGAATGGGCTGAACAGCAGAAAACCACAGGACCAGGCAAAGACCAGGCGACATTTTTCCAAACTTCAACTGTATACTTTCTTTTCATGATGTATTTAATTATTTGAATTATTGATTAATTTCATTAGTTTGAAATATTACTCCATAAATAACAACATGGACACTCTTGATTTTCAAAATGTTTTTCTCCGCGCCATTTCTTAAACATCCTTATAACGCTACACCAAACTTTGCCATCTCTGGGACATTCTTTAGCACAACAGATGCTGTAGCTGTAGTAGTTGTTAAAATTATTTTCTCTCCATTGATTATACCATTCTTCTTTTTAGAGACCGTGAGGAACAGTGTTTCTGAGGGGACTCTCGATTCTACCCAGTCTGACCTTCTGGTTCCAGGAATTTCCTCTGGGTTCTCAGTGAAAAAAGAATCTCTGAAAAGCCACACATGTGAGGGTCTGGTCACCCACACTACCAGCCCGTTCACCAGCAGCAGCCACAACCGCACCAGCTCTACTGCCAACCTCTCGCTTCATCATAATCCTCTCCTCAACACCACTGCAATCCTTGAAAGCAAGGTATGCATGGAACCATTATATAGTTTTGCAGTCAAACTTTCTCCTGTGCTCACTCATCTCACTGTTTCTTTCTCTCTCTCTATTTCTCTCTCACTCTCTCTCACTACTCAATTTTTGTTCTAGCCAGAGGATATAAATGTACTTTTCTCCAAAGAAGTTGACCCCTCCGTGTCAAGTTCGATCTCGTCTGTGGCGGTACCTCCCCCTGACGGGGAAGGACACTCGGGAACCCCACGAGGGTTTCCTGGGGACTTTGAGCCATTGCGCTCAGAACAGCTTGCCAAAATGAATGTAGATTCCTCACCCATCTTTAGAAATCCCTACATGTCACCTGTTCTGGCTCCAGACCACATGCTGAAGGGACTACCTCCTATTCATATAGTGGTAAGAGATACTGTTGCCAGATTTTGTGGTTTCCCACCCAGTTTTTAAGATTTTTTTCAATTATATGTGTATACAATTTCCGATATTTTGCCAGCTGCTACAATTGGGGTATTTTAGCTGGGGTTTTAAAGATACTAACTGTGTTTTGATTACCTATTATGAACTCAAGTGATGTAGCTGAGGTTGAGGAACTGTCAGTCAGAATTCACACCACATACTGACATTGGCATGTGTACCACTGGGTTTTTGTTCCAGTGTTTCTGGTTTAGGCCACACCCTCTTCAGGTTTAAATCCAAATACAGTGCAGATACAGATATTTGGAGCACTAATATGATATTGCATTATACCCTTACACAATATGCTTTCTGATTCCAGTTATTAATGTCTCCTTTAATCTGTGAATTCCTCTAGGCCTGTGCTCTGGACCCCATGTTAGACGACTCTGTAATGTTCGCCAGACGACTACGGAACATTCAGCAGCCTGTGACTTTGTGTGTAGTGGACGACCTCCCGCATGGCTTCCTTAGCCTGTCGCAGCTCTCTAAGGAGACCCACGAAGCTTCTAATGTCTGCATGGAGAGGATCAGAGATGTCCTCACTATGAAAGACCTGCCTCCAGAGATAAATAAACACCGCAAGCTGGAAAGGACCGATCATTGTGCTTCAGGTGCCTCTACCAAGCTCTTTCAGAAGACCACTAGTGCAGATGGAAGAGAGGGTGTAGTTTGAAAGGTGGAAAGTGGTGTAGTGACCAACAAAGCTGATGCATCGAGATGAGATTTAAAGAACAAATATTGTTCAGAGAAAAGGACAAAAATGAAGACAGGAAGGGGTTTTTTTTAAACAAAAAGAAATTCAGGCTGAAGACTACACTAGAATCACTGTGCAATGAACCAGCAGAGCAAGAATGAGTAAAATGGTGCAGTAATGTCTCACAGAAGTAGTTTCATTTATACTTGATTAGTATTTGGCAGTAAGTAAATAGAAGTGAGAGGAGACACTGCTGCTATTGTGTTATAAATGACTGTGCATGTGCACTTGCACTTTTCAAACATACACAACTTTAACAAAATATTGCCACTTTGCCTCTGCACTGTATTGCTTTGTTGAGATTCTGATTATGAATCATACAAATACCAGCATGGAAACAAATGCTTCCTGTCTTGTCCAGGCCTGAAGCAGAATTTTCGTAAATGTTATGATACAGCTTGTTGACACGCGTTATTACTGAACTTATTGCTTAAGCTTTAGGGAGTCAATCAAACCAAATTTCTACTTGTAGTAGGTGTGAAACATATATATACACACATAGTACTGTGCAAAAGTCTTTGCAGAAAAATTAAATTTTGTATGTCGGTAAAGAAAGCAGCATATTACATAAGAGACCACTTTTCAGACAAAAAAACATAATGAAGCTGCTGGGTTTTGCTGCAAAAATAAGAAGCAAGTGCAAAAGTCAAGGTCTCCAGAAGAACTGTGGCTGGTTCTGCAAGATGCTCAGTAAAATTTCCTTATAAAAACTGCACAAATTGTACCCGACACTACTTTTTTTTTTTTTTTTTTTTTTTTAAAGCAAAGAGTTGTTTCATTTATTACTGTTTACTGCTCTTTATAGTAATTTTTTTAATGTAGAAACATTTAATTTCGTTATTTTTGAAGGCATCTTTGCTGTACAGCATTTCTTTGCATGTGCCTAAGACTTTTGCACAGTACTGTATGTATATTTGGCTGCATTGCGTTATGTGTTTGTGTGAAATTGGTAGTTCTGCTGACCATCTTGAAACTGGAAAAATGAAAATCCTGACCAATGTTCGATGCACATGGCTTTTCAGAGTAGATTTGTGTATAGATCGCTCCAGGGTTAAGGTTGTGTGCTAGTGATCAGAAGGCAGAAAGTTCAATTCCCAAGCTTTCAGAGAACCACTATTGGGGCCTTAACCCTGAACTTCTCAGCTCCAGGCTTGCATAGTATCTCAGTTGTGAGTCAGTTTGTGTAAAAGTGCCTGCTAAATGAATATATGTAAATGTAGATTTTGTTTATTACATGTTAAATATGTTTATTACATGTTATTTTAAGTATTTTTGTAGTTGTTAATTAGAGAAAGTATAATGTTACTTCTGAGGCTGAACAATCTTGCATTAAGTTCTAAATAACTGAATACTAGTTCATCAGCATGAGAGGATTGCTGGGCTTCGAACACAGGAAGCTATGACATACAGAATTATAATTAACCTAGCATCAGCCATCGTCCTCTTGCACACTATAGCCCATCTGTTACTAGTGGAATTACATTGGGATACATGAGGAAATATTTATGCACTTTCCGTTTCTCAGCCTCCTTTAATCGTTTTTCTTGTCTTAGTTATTGCTCTGTGACTATCACTGCCTTTCTGCTTGTTGTCAGCTTTTGAAACGCTCTGCACACTGACCCATTTCTAGAACGCAGGAGGTATTTTAGGGAACATCCTTCAACGACCTTGAACCAATTCGACAACACATTTAGCAGGAGTATGACTGTGCTCCTTCTGCAGATGTCATTTGTCCCAGCCAGACTTTCAGATTTCACTCCTCTCATTAACACAACAGAATTCTAGCAAATCTAACAACTTTCAGGGATGGACAAATCATAAATTCATTAGCTAGCCCAGAGGGGAGAGGGGAAAATAGACAAACTACTTTCTAACTATTCAGTGGCGGCTCGTCCATAGGGGTAAGTCGGGCAGAGTCCCAGCATGTCAGTTATATTAGCCAAATAGAAATCTTCATAAAGTCCTTATTCACAACTCCATACGTTTTACATTCCATTGAAATACTAATTACCTCTTTTGATTGACAATCAATAAAAAAATGTTTCTATTTGACAGATATAAGCCAGTGTTTCACTGATATACTCACTTGTCTAGATGTTCAAGATCCATAGAGTTATTATTGCACCTAGAATCCAAAAATGGGAACTGCAACAAGCGCTGGGGGTCCATTGGGGAACAAATCATGCTGACCCATGCTTGGGGCCTGATAGGCCACTTACTTACAGGGTTGCCAGGGTCACAATTTTTACACCAAATTGGGCTAGTTTAAAATACTCTGTGGCTGCCAAGATCGTGTTTTATTTCAAATATTCTAAATTAAATCTCAGTTCAGACAGTGTGTCTATGATGTACAGAACTATTTCTATCGTAAGATATATTGCAAAGATTCAGAGAAGGAAAGGGGGATTATGGAGTGGATTATAGCCGTATATCAGAAATGCGTGTGCACCGTGGTGACCACACAAAGGCTAAGAAAAAGACGAAAAATATTTCTCTGTTTTCAAATGCCTGAATTTTTGCGCTATTATCAAACACATTTGACAAAACGTACAATCTTCTAGACTGTACGCTGGATGAATGTATGTTGTCGACTCTCCACTGCCTATTACAGGATTACTCTAAAAATTCACTAGATAGTAACCTATAGCATAAGTCAGCTCTCGATTTAATGTTGTTTAAGGTTATGTCATCATTAATATTGTCCTGTCCACCAAAATCTATGGTCATGAGCCACTGTTTAGCCACTCCTACTAAACCTACTTGTCCGCCTACAAATAAAAACTAGTAACTTGGACACGGGCTACTGATTTGTCCACTAGTAACTAGGCACATGGGCTACTGATTTGTCCACCCCTGACTTTGTAGATCTGTAAGGCTTTCTGATGAAACCATATTTCACCTGCTTTGGTAAAAATATAATAATAATGATAATAATAATAATAATAAAATTGTTAAAATAAAAAACAAGCTAGTATTGTACTTCTGTACTATTATGTCTATTTCTATTAGGCAATACATTGCTACCTCATCTGCATCCATCTCTATAGGCAAATAACCAGCTTCTAAAGTATTATGAAGTGACATTAGTACTGTATTTAGTTATGAATCCTCCGTCAGTTCACGCTCTTGTTACTGTGGTGTTATGTGAGACAGTGTTGGACCATGATATCTGTGAAGGTCTGCTTCCGCTACATGAGCTAGTATAGTATGGCGTATACAGCACTCTAATAGATGTTTATTTTCAGAGTATTAATTATAGTTCCTGGTAAATTTGTAGATCTTCATGGCTTGTGTGGCTTCCTGTTAAAGTATTATCCTCAAAATCCTCTGTAGTTCTTCTTTAACCGCAGATTTTGTGTTTGTGTAGTCAGTAAGTCAGTCATTGAGAGTGAATTGTCCGTGTATTTCTTACATTCTCAAGAAAACCAGCACTTTATGGATCATGACAAGCTATTCAATATACACTATACTACCAGCTATAATATACCATTCCAACACACATGCGCACAGATGCAATTTTTATTTTTTTTTCTCTGTTAAAAACACCACAAGTGCAAAAAAATGTAAATGGAAATTGAATGTATTTCAATGCTTTCCCTGCCTCGTACATTAGCTTATATTGGTTTGGTTTGGGAATAGCAGATTTTATGCAGAACACTTTGAATGATATATAAGTTGGTAAGAGCACATAGCAAAGAACAACTAATAAAAAACAATTTTAGATTTTAAAAAAGATTTTATTTATATACTTCCTTTAGAGACAATGCCGAGTAATATAAAGTCATAGGAATAACAGGCTTTATTTATGAATCGTGTATTGATTTGTTATTTAGTAGATATTTACAGGTTAGCTCAAACAAATGAAAAATCGGTTGTCAGCTAAACCTTTTCTTAGAACCCTTTCTTGCTTATTATCTCATGTAAATTGTTGCATTTTATGTTTTTCATGTTTCATATATCTTTGGTGAGAATATATCGGCAAAAAAATCAAATATCAGATTTACATTTGGAAAAACTACCAAAAGATTTACTACTGTTTGTAGTCTAAATGTAAATGTAATCTAAATGTAAATCTAAATCAAAATGTAATCCAAAGGTTAAAGTGCAGTTCAAATGTTCTGCTGCTTTCTTCTCAGTTCTGCTGATATCATATGCATTTTCTTTTTTTTTTTTTTAAATCAGTATATATTTTCCAGAGTTTATTGTTATTGTAATAAACGTATTCCGAACCTATTGTGGTTTTGTGTCCTGATGCATATGTGGTTTATGTTGTACATGTGGTTTATGTGGTTTATGCAATAAACAATAAAAATATTGTCAAAGCATGCAGTATCTACAAGTGCCTTTTGTCATAATTGATTATTAAACTTACATTACATACATTCATTACAATGAAGTGTAACACAAAATAAAATAAAGTTAATGATGACCAACCACCATGTGCACCAACATTATCTAACATTCACGAAGAACCTGAAGAACTCGCTCCATAGGGGTCAGGACCTAAATGTCAATAACTGTGATATCTTTGTGGGGGAAAAAAAGAAAAATTTTCTTCCCTCTGACAGCAATATAGTATATACAACAACAAGGGGTAAAATAAAAGTCAATTCATTTATCCTTCTTTTAGGTCTTATCTATTTTTTAAATAACATCTGTGATGAAAGGCATTTTGTATGTAAAGCCTGAGTGGAAAATGAATCACTGACATGGAAACACCACCAGATGTTGAAGTGTAGGGTACATTTACATTTTTACATGGCTAGAAACAAATAATTTAATTAGAAATAGTAGGATAAAATTTTATATGGCGCATTATTCCTGTCATCTTAATCTTTTTAAAGTATTTAAATTATGCTCAAGTTTCTTTTACAATTTTTAGCACTTTATCCAGAGCAGACTGTGAGACTAGCTGAAAAGATTACTGCCCCCCCATTTATGCATCCTACCACAAATGCTGTATCTGCATGGCATGTGGATGAATAATTGTACCCCTCTCATGTGCTCTCCACCTTCCTAGTACTAGAGTATCCATGCTACCACCACCAGGTTCCACAACAGCTTCTTCCCTGAAGCAGTCCCCCAAAACCTACCACTGTAGGACCATCATGGCAAACTGCAGTGAGGCATTTTTTTTTTTTTTACTACTGATCATACTGCTACACTTTTCTCCTTCTCTTTTTTCTGTTCAATTGCTTGTTAGGGTAGAGGCTACAGGCTAGAGACATTTGGTTGCACTGGTGGATGGGGGAACAGTCTAGCCTAGCCTGTGGCACCTAGCCTGTGGCACAGTGGTTTAGTTGTTGGGTCATCACCACCATGACCCAGGTTTGATTCCTGTCCAGGTAATAGTGGTGCAGTGGGTAACATTGCCACCCCAAAGCTCCAGGGTCCTCTGAGCTGTCTGTGTGGAGTTTCACATGTTCTCCCTGTGTCTTTGTGGGTTTCCTCTGGTTTCCTCACACCTCACAAAAAACATACAGGTACATGGATTGGCAACAAGCTGTGAACATGTGTGTTTATGGTGCACTGGTGTCTCATTCAGGGTGTGTTCCTGCCTCATGCGCAGTCTTTCTCAGCTAGGTTCTGGATCCAGTATGACCCTGACCAGGATAAAGAAGTTATTGAAGATGAATGAATGAACTGATGGTTTCTTATATCCAATATCTTTATGTTGTCTTGTCCAATTAGCATTTGCTGTCCTGTGTATTTATTGTACAATTTGCACTCATCTCACACTGTTTCTCAGCTTCCTGTTCGCTGTGCTATCGTATTATGTATTGCACCACTGGCCTGAAGAATTCATTTTGTTTCAAATGTATACAAGTTATATAGAGCCATGATTCACAAAGTGCATCATTGGGGGCCTTTGAAGCATAGCCAGGGGTCTGTGGTTTTCTAATTCTGTTACAGTGCTGCAAGCCCATTATTATCAAAATGATTATGTCTGTGAATAATGCCAGCTGGAACCTGACTACAATTGAAAGAAGTATGGGTTCATGGGTGGAAATTTCTCAAATAAAAAGCTCTTTGGCTCTAATAAATGGCCAAAATATCATTGTTCACGTTTACTGAATGTGTCTAATTTGGATTAATTCATTTGTATAATAAATTTACACTGAGGCACATGGAGTTTTTAACAGTTAA
Organism: Pangasianodon hypophthalmus; assembly: GCF_027358585.1. Taxonomy (NCBI): domain Eukaryota; kingdom Metazoa; phylum Chordata; class Actinopteri; order Siluriformes; family Pangasiidae; genus Pangasianodon; species Pangasianodon hypophthalmus. The sequence goes on along the minus strand of NC_069731.1, from coordinate 7,839,195 downwards.
AGAAGGAATCACTGATGTAGAGGAATGACAGTAAAAACACTGTGCATCCTGTGAATGTTTTGGCACAATTCAGTTTTTATTCCCCATGTCACAGAAGTAACACGTAGCCGACAAAAAAAATCTAAAATTTCGGCTTGTTTCCCAGCGGCGCGTGCTCTCCGAAAAGCGCGTCCTTGTTTCCGGGAGCGCGGACGCGTGCATGAGCAGAGGGGTGTCGGGAGCGCGCATTGTGGCTCTGTGAACTGCAGCTCTTCGTCTCGTGCATAAGCTTTCCTGCGCACTCCTGTACTAGGAACTGAGCAAGGATAGAAAAAAATGGATAGAGTTCTGGGACTTGCCATTGTGTGGAGTATCTTGTGCGATGGATCTGTGTGGGGGAAATACGTCAAGGGTGTCGTGAACACCAAAGAGGTGAGATGCTGACTGGTGATGGCTTATGTATTTTGTGCACGCAGTACAATACAGTAGATGTCTCAGACCTTTGGTATTAGAAGCTTGCACTATTGCAGTGGAGATGTAGATTAGCCTGGTTTCGTGCACGCGTCTGCGTTTGGCCACATCTGTGTGTACTGATGGATAAATACGGCTTTCTCAAGAGCATCATATTAATCGCTTGCATATTCAAAGACCAAGCGCGTGCTCGCAGACCATTACAACTTGCCTTAATGTTATTGGATACCATGTTACAGGTGTGCGTGAAGCTAGCTGTCCTCTCTGTTAACGTCATGTGTATACAGGGCCATAAGCACCATAGACACTGAGGGGGGGGGGGGGGGGCACGTCCCCCCTCCTCCTCCTCCCACATCCCCCCAAATAATCAGACATGGCCCAATTGTCTCTCTCAGTCTTAGATATATTTGATGCTGCTCTGCTGCACTCCATGATGCACCGCTATGTATGATGCCAGGATGACAAAAAGTTAAAAAGTTACATGTTTAGGGTGGTCTTCCTCGGCGGTGAAGCAGAGCTCGTCAATGTCAAAATGTTTGAGATGGCCAATCAGATGAAAGAAGGCGGGGCTTTACTGGTCACAGAAGTCGCGCGACGCTTCAGTTGTAACGGTGAAAGAGTGCGAGGTGAGATGTAAGCTAAGTAGCTAAAGGTTAATATTCGAAAATAGAAACGTTAAACACACACACACACACACACACACACACACACACACACATATATATATATATATATATATATATATATATATATATATATATATATATAAATAAACAAACTTGGGCCTAGACATAGAGAAGCAAAAATGACCCCACTCCCCCACACACACACCAAGTGACCCCCCCCCCCCCCCCCCCCCCCCCCCGCGACGTGGTTACGGCCTTGTGTGTATATATATATATATATATATATATATATATATATATATATATATATATATATATATATATATAGCGAGATAATGTGATATGTAGCTTATCTTATCAGGCACCCCCGCATCCATGTGCTTATAATTACGCTTAAACATTCATAAGGACGTTATAATAAACCCGTTATCTACCGGAAGCCGAATGGGCCTTGGATTCAGCTCACTGACGGGTCACGTGATGTAAACAGTCCGTTGCCAGCCAGAGCATTTAAAACAAAACTCGCCGTGACAAGAACATTGATGTTTGACTTCGTGTTTAGCTGGGGTTCAATAAAATAACGATGAACATACAGTAGGTGTTCTGTTCATCTTTGAAAATAGAGAAAGCTGACCGGAAATGAGGCGAAACACTACTGAAACTACTGAACTACTGAAGTATAACTCTTCATGAGGACTCTAAAAGTAGCTGAAAGACACCAGTATATAAATGCTTTACTAATGTGCATGATGTGTTCCATGGACGATTTTCTAAAGAGGCATGCACTTTATTAGGAACTGAATGAATGTACTGCTCATTCATTCATTCAGTTATCCAGTCAGCCAATCATGTGGCAGCAGGACAATACATACAGTCATGGAGATACAGATCAGAGCTTCAGTTCATGTTCACATCAAACATCAGAATGAGGGGAAAAATGTGATTTCACTGACTTTGACTGTGGAATAGCTGTTGGTGGTTGTTGGTGCCTGTCAGAAACTGTTGATCTGGGATGGTCATGCACAACAGTCTCTAGAGATTACACAGAATGATGTGAAAAACAACAACAAAAAAACATCCAGGGAATGTAGTTCTGCAGTGGAAATGCCTTGTTGATGAGACAGGTCAGGGGAGAATGGCCAGACTGGTTCAAGACTAACTCGGGAACCACTCTTTACAAACGTAGTGAGCAGAAAAGCAGTTCAGTACACTAAACACATTGAACCTTGAGGTGGATGGGCTACAGCAGCGGAAGACCACATCAGGTTCCACTGCTGTCAGCCAAGAACAGGAATCTGAGGGTGCTTTGGACACAGGCTCACCAAAACTGGACAGTTCAAGTGGAAGTTGCAAAAACGGTCTGATGAATCTTGATTTCTGCTGCGACACGCAGTTGGTAGTGGTGGTGAACTGGTTTAGGGAATATTTTCTTGGCGTATGAGTGGACTATTGTTGCTGACAACATGCATCCTTTTATGGCCACAATTTACCTTATCTTATAATCTTATAATTTATCTTATAATGGCTATTTCCAGCATGATAATGCACCATGTTACAAAACGCAAGTCATTTCTGCCTGGTTCTATGAATATGACAGTGAGTTCAGTGCACTTCAGTGGCCTCCCTAGTCATCAGATCTGAATTAATCAGAGTACCTATAGAATAATGAGCTCCTTTTGAAATAAAGTCCCTAAAAGGGTATAAATAGTTGTCAGAGCTACCGACAAAGTCTCTAAGTTGGCAAGCATATAAATTACACATTAATTTAAGACATTATTTTAAGACATTAAAATAAGACATGCCTGAACGTAGCTATACAAATGACCTCAAATTTGCATATGAATTTGGTTCAGCTCATCAATTCACTTTCCAAATGAGTGCATCTGTATCTGAATTTCAGACCTGTGGTGAGATGACAGGAACAAATAATTGACGACCAAGCACCGTGTCCAGCAACCTCATCTAACATTCATGAAGAAGCCTAACAACTTGCTCGCGAGAGGCCAGGCCTTAATTTAAGCATGACAATAACTGACATCTTTAAAAAAAAAAAAAAAAATTTGTTCACTCTGTAAAATAATACTGTGATACTGTTATAATTTGCAGTACAGAAATCCTCCAAACAGCAACATGCAAATAGAAGTAAATCCTTTTTCCTTCCTTCGGTATAATCTATTTTTTATACTGCCTGAGCTCTTTTTTTGTGATCATTGTCTGTGGTTAATCAGTGTTCCAGCTTCATTAAAATTCATTAATCCACACAATTCATGGGAATACGACTGATTCAGATTACCTCAAAGATCTGTCCCAAATAAATTAGTATTACTGATTAATTTTTTTTAGAAAGAGTTTCTATAATAGATCATCTAGATCTATTATCACAAAATAGAAATTAAGTTAAAGAAAGAAATTGTGTCGAACTGGTGAATATTTCAAATAAGATAGATACAAGAGTTCTTTAGATCTTTAACACAACTTTATCTTTAGTTAATAGGACATTATTATTATTATTATATCTCCAGTTATTTGAGAATGGGAAAACATTGCTTTAACAAAAATTAGATTAGATAACAAAAAAGTGATTTCAGTCAGGTTAACTACAAACAGCTTGTTGTATTAATATGTCAAGAACTTGACAACTTTGCATTGACTCAAAGCTATAGTTAAATGCATTGCTCTGCATTCTCAAACTGAATTGTATAACACACATCAATAAAGCAAGACTGATATACCAAACCACACTGTAGCATTTATGTAAATGTGGCTTAAGATATGGTCTGTCGGAATACTCGATTCTGATTGGCTGGAAGGTGTGTGTTCAAACCGATGAATGCACAGGTACTTCCAGTCAGGTTAATCATCGGTCTAAATTAATGCGCTGCCTGTAAACTACTGTAACCATAGTAACGTACAGTTACAGTTGCATACAGTAGTTAAACTCACAGCTTCATTATTAGTAGACGCAGGGAATTCACACACGCACAATCTCTCTCTTTCTTTCTATAACTATTTATTATAATTCATTCAAATAATAATCTTATCACACTACATTATCTCTGTGTATGATTTAGGGCAGGCATAATTCTAGATCTAATGACACATATGTAAAATAACTAAGGAAAATTAACCATTATTTTAATTCTTGCAGTCAAATTTTGCATTGCAAACACCAGTTACAGCTTTAACTTGTCAATACTGGCAGGTGACCATGGTATAAGCGGGATAATCCACGGCTAATAAGCAGTATAAGCAGGATAATCGGGTGGTTCTTTGCCTCCATGTCGTGCCTTAAAATTGTGTAATGCACACAATCCCTTATCCCTTATATATATTTATACTAATATAGAATACCATCTTGTAATGGGAACTCATGTTTAAGTCATACCAAGGACTCGTAGGAAGTACGAATGCATCCTTTAGAAGAAAGTTCTCCTCATCCAGAATCAGCACCATGCCAATAATCATCAATTGATATAATAGACTAAAATCAATCTACATATAAGATGGACTCAAATTAGCACATTATACAGGATGTGAAATTAAATGTAATATTTTTAAAAACATTAATGCAACTTCAAATCTAATTTAAGACCAAATTTGCAGTGATGATTTGAAGTCAAATTTCTAGGCATTTGGAAATGAACAAATAAAAATGTCAAAACTAGGGCTACAACAATAAATGTCAAAACTGATCAAATACTAATACTAATGAAAATAGATGGCAGCTAATTTCATGATTGATTATTTGGTCTATGTTAAGAAGCAAGCACACACTAGGTCACCTAATTTAGACAAAAACCCATTTGATAGAAAATGGCAGAGAAAAATGGTACCAAAGTTAGGGAACACTTTACATTGCACTATGGTGTTGGCCTCATGACATACTGTAACTTGGGTTTGATGTGAGGAATAATTCAGCGCCTAAACATTTATTTGTGGCCACCAAGAGAAGCAGTGGAAGCACAATGTCCTGGGCAGAACCATACTTACTAACCATCAGGTATTCTTTAGCTGGTTGTCCAACTATGTTACTAAGCTATGGTCTTTTTTTTTTTTTTTTTTTTTTTTTTTATGTTTCCTGCCCTGTTAAATGTCTTTATATCATGTTACTTTGCCCAAAAATTCAATAGTTTTTTGAGTTTTTTTTTTCTCAGTGGGTTGGAAGTGACTAATTATGGTGAGTGAAATGATCACTCTACAAAATTAACCTTTTCTCATTAAAAAAAAAACAAAAAAAAAACTTCATGCCATGAAGCCAAACTCATTTACATTTTTTTTTTTTAAATTTGGCTTTAATTTAAAAAAAAAAAAAGAAAAGGAAAAAAAAGAAAAACTTTGACTCGGTAGCACTGATAATTGCTACATCATTGTCATTTTCTTATAGTATATAATATATTTTTAATATATGTTGTTTGTCAAGTAATCAAGTTCTCTGTTTTTTTGGTTCACATCGAAGGTGCTGGGAGTCAGTCCAAAAAAGAGTCGACTCCTTGAATCACCGTGAAGGCTCCTAAGCTTTGGAGTCGATTACACACATCAAAAACGATTCACCTAACACAAACAGGGCAAGCAAAATGAATTTAATAACTGAGTGTTTCAGTTAGTGAGACAGCTAGTGGTTATTGGCCCATATTTTGAATTTGACCAGTCAGAATTTTAAAAAATCAGGGCTTGAAACGCAGATGAGCCGCTCTCCTAGTGACTGAGACCACTGGTCCACTGGCCACACTGACATATAGAATCTATTATTGATACTTCTTGGTTTGCCAGAAGTACATTTGTTACTTAAGGGGAAACAGCCAGTCTCTAAACGGGGAATCTGAGTGGGCTGAATTGAAAGTCTCTGCACAGTTTGTTTTGTCAGTCTAGGAGGCGAAATGAGAGTCAATGAGAGGTTTTCAGCACAATCTGACAACTAGAGTGTGCTCTGCCAATGATTATTCAGCAGGCACATTTCTGAACACGTTCACTCTGGTTTGACAAAGCTTGTGTCAGATTACCATGGCATGCTCTATATATATATATATATATATATATATATATATACATATATAGCATGCCATGGTAATCTGCATATATATATATATATATATGCATGCTTGTCAGGTCAGTCCTTCTCACACACCTTAGGAAATGCCATCTGGTTACCTTGTCCTAACAGCGAGCACAGTGTGTGAGTAACAAAAACAATTTTAATGGATACCTATGTCTACAGAATGTCCCAAAAGTCTCCATACACAGGGGAAATTAACACTTTGTAGCAAAATGTCTTCCAAAATTTTTCATACTTAGTTTATATATATATATATATATATATATATATATATATATATATATATATATATATTTTTTTTTAAATCATTCTCATGGCTGGATCGGGAAGCTGTCGCAAGGTTGCGATGGACTTTAACAGGAAACGCTGCAAGCACATCACACACGACACTGTTGCCCAACTTATTAACAAATTCAATAAGACTGGAAGTCCTGCGGACCAACCGAGAAGTGGACGTCCATGAACATCCACTGACGAAGGCACAACCGCCGTGGTGCTGGCAAACATAGTCACCTGTGTATGGAGATATTCGGGACACCCTGTATTTTGTGCTGTACTGTTGCACCTCAGAAGCTAATGAAGAAACTTGTCCATGATGCGGAGAAAAAAAGAGCTAAAAATCCTCTGTCTACACTGATCTACAACTCGTGTCTGGTGTGTTTGCACATGGAGGGCCACATGTTAAACATGCACCATGCAAAAGTCCTGTATGAACGCTGCATAATAATTAATACGCAGCTCCTCCGTTTTGTTTAGTGACCAAAGAGACCTCAGTACCACCTTATGGTTTGCAAATTCACAGGTCAAAGTTCAACCAGATAAAATTTATCTGAAACAAAAGTAACCACTACTGGAAAAAATACAGAAAATGTTTGCTATTTGAAATATCAACAGATTTGTTTGGCAATGCGTAAAACGTTGCGAGAAACTATAGTGAAAACATTTTTTTACAGGAAAAACACTGCAGTTACACAATTTTTTTTTTTTTAATTAACTTTACGAATTTTGTGTTATGTGGCATCACTTATCAGATGCATTTGCTCAAAAAAATAAAATAAAAATAAATAAATAATAAAACACCAGCTGATAAACAGGACAGCAGTGTGATGTTGTGTTATCATTAACATTATCACCTATAGATCTAAATCCATATGTCTCAAATCATATAATATCTAAGGTAGTATAAGGTTGTAATATTTCATGTGACAATGTATATGGATTATGCTTTCAATAAAATTACAAATGGGACAGGAAGACAGGAATCTTTAATTATATACTATAGTACCATGACATCTTTATTTGATGGTAAGCTACAAAACGTTAAAAGGGCCGTGTTTTGTGTTTTTATTTGACAACTCCCTGTCTTTTTATTGATGTTCACTGTGGATATTTGCAGAGGCAAAAGAAGAATATAGCCTAAGAAACTGTCTGTTAGTAATCAGTGCACTGGTCTATGTGCTCTGCCAATTGTGTCTCTTTATTTACTGTTAAACAAGATGCTTGAAGATGGTGGAACATTTTTAACTTTGCTTAACCTTGTTACCTCTCTCTGTGTGTATGCTTGTCTGGCTTCAATAGGAAAACACAGATTTAAGATGGATTTCATCCAACAGTGTTGCAAGGCATTAATATTGTGTTCAGTGAAGATCAGCCTCGGAGCTCAGGAACAGCTTTTTGGAAAGTCATATTTGTGTTATATTGCGTCCTCCTGACAGCGATCCACCCACGTTCTCAGTCAGAACAAAATATCCTACAAATCAGTCTCGTTTGGAGAGGACTGAACACAGTGTGCAGGAGTTTCAGCTATTTTGAAACAGTCGTTGTAGATGTATAGTAGATGCTTACATTACATACACACTTGCATTATTTACATTACATACGCAGCTTTACATTAATTAAACTAAACCCATTATTCATTCATTAACATTTTCTTTACACGTAGGCTATGTACTGCCTATGAACTCAAGATTTTTATGTAATCATGTAAATATCCCTCAGTTTATTTCTTACATGCACAATTCCCCTTCTTTCCTTCCTTCCATACTTCCTTCTTTATTTTCTTCTTGCTTCCTTCCTTCTTTACTTCCTTCCTTTCTTATTTACTTCCTTCCTTCCATCCTTCCTTATTTTACTTCCTTCCTTCCTTATTTAACTTCCTTCCTTCCTTCTTTAATTTCCTTCCTTCCTTTCTTCCTTCCTTCTTTACTTCCTTGCTTCCTTCCTTTCTTATTTACTTCCTTCCTTTCTTCCTTATTTACTTCCTTCCTTCCATCCTTCCTTTCTTATTCACTTCCTTCCTTCCTTCCTTCCTTCCTTCCTTCCGTATTTACCTCCTTCCTTCCTTCCATCCTTCCTTCCTTATTTACTTCTTTCCTTCCTTCCATCCTTGCTTTCTTATTTACTTACTTCCTTCCTTTCATCCTTTCTTATTTAATTTCATTCCTTCCTTCCTTCCTTATTTAATTTCCTTCCTTCCTTCCTTATTTAACAGTGAGAAAGGAAATGCTCATAGTTTGAGGTATTTTGCCTCTCTCACGTTACTTGTTCTACTCTCCCTATCTTACAGGACTGGGTGTTTCTGACGAGGTTTTGTTTCCTCACTGATTTTGGCAGACTGGACTTCAAGTTCCGTTACCCAAAGGTAAAATTACAGGCAATACAGATGACGAGATCTAGCTTTCTTTTATTTCTTTTGTCGTTAACTTCGACGTAAGGTTACAGGCAATGTGAAGCAAACTCTGTTTTTTTTGTTTCATTTCATTCTCAGTGCCGTTTCACTACATTAGCACTACTGTGTAACATGGCAGTGATGCAGTAGTGATAGAATATCCAAGATACAGTATCACTACACAGTGTGTAGCCATGCTGATTATCCAGGTTCTTATACTAAACTATGCTGTTATAGCAGTCAGTAAAATGAAATTGGCCGAATTTTAGCACTTAAAGGGATAGCATGAGTAAAATTGCTAAGCAGTGTAACATTGCATTATTGCTTTTTCGATCCACTTTTTTAGCTCTCTTTTCCTGCATTCTTACTAAAGTCACTACACTGTCTCTCTTTATTACTGTCACTCAGTCACTCATTGACATCTCTTTTGGGCATAGTTTATCATGTTTGTCTCTCAGAATATCTACGTTTCTCTTTCCCCATCTCTATTTCCTCCCTTCAGTCACGCTGCTGTCAGAACATATTGCTGTACTTTGATGAAAGCTCGCAGTGGCCAGCTGTATACAAGAGGCCAGACAAGGTGAGGTGAACACTGATAGTGTATGTGTGTGGGTTTGTTGTATTCTGTATGCCTGGTGAGATTCAGTTTAAACGAAAAGGATGCAGTGTAAAGTGCTGTGTTGCTTCCTAAATTACATTCTCAGCTCTAGTCTCCAAGCGCCTAATGTGTCACATGCCTAAGTGAAAACGTTGTGTGGATGTGACTGTTTTGACTCTTCCACTTCTTATCTGTTTTGATGAGAAGTAACAGACAAGAGTTATAGGTATAAATGATATATATTGATGTATTGCAGGACTGCTATCAGAAAGAGGCAGTCCTGAGGCCAGAAAACAACCAAGTCATTAACCTTACCACCCGATACACCTGGTCTGGATGTGTGGTAAGAAACTAGAGATTCACTTACAATGCCCTCCAGAATTATTTGCACCCTTCTTAAAAATGAGCAAAAATATCAGTGTGTGCATTATAGTGAAGTGACGTGTGGCGTCTGCATTTAACCCATCCAAGTGCACACACACAGTAGTGAACACACACTGGTGTGGTACAATCTCTGCCGGACCTGAGACTCGAACCCGCAACCTTCGGGTTACAAGTCCGACTCTCTAACTCTCTGTTTTTCAACAATATGTGTGCCAACATCATTGATATCCCTGAAGAATAATTTTAAATAAAAGCAAAAAGTTGCATTCTTACAAAATATTATTTTTATTTTCTGTCAGGCCTCTGTTGTAGCCATTAACCGTGTCCTGTTTCCCTGGGGTATAAATATCGGTTACATACATGTAAAATCTACTTGTCATCCTTTTCCATCAGCTAAAATAGGAACTTAAACAGAAGAGAGACAGATGGTGGCTAACATGGGCAAATAATATTAAAAAAAAAAAAATACATAAGCAGTTACAAATACCATTACACACAATTAGCTAAGTACCCAAATATTTTAGCCTGAAACCTGGTTGCCTCTGGCAGGAGGTTCAGACTTGTCTCTAGATCGAGCTTTCTATATGATTATGAGCCAAACTTCCAAATCAACACAGAAATGGTCGTACAATCGCAAAATCGATGTTTTGCGATGACCTTCTCTGTCTCAGTGTTTGTCCCCAACGGACACCCTGTGATGTGAATTGAAGAGGGAAGTCCACATGCACAAACCTGAGAATATTAAGGAGCTTAAAATGTTCTGCATGAAGGAGTGGACCAAAATCCGTCTGTAAATTTCTCCAACCGTGTTAGACATTATACAAAGAGACTCAGTGTTGTTATTTTCTCCAGAGCAGGCTTCACTGGAGAAAATAACTGTTTTGTAGAGGGGAAAAAAATGCATTAATAATAATAATTTTTTAAAAAATCTTTTTGTTTTTGGGGAAAAAGCTGTTTTAAATTAAACTGTACCATGTTTCCGAATGTTTTAGCTCAAATATCATGTATTTTTGCTCATTTCCATGACGTGTGCCAATAATTTTAGGTCACTACATTGCTTAGTTTTTAAGATGATGTAAGGTGTGAGGTTGTCTGTAATTATTTGCACCTCAGGTTGAAGAAGAGGATGATGAAGAAGTCCTCAGCTGTGTCGGAGGGCGTAGCTTTCGTTCAGTCAGAGAGAGATGGTGGTATATTGTGCTCAGCAAGTGTGGGGTAAGTGCTAATTCAGCTTTTCTAACACACTAAAAAAATACTGCTTTCCCAAAATTAACCTTGTGAAATCTAGTGTACTGTGTGTTCCATTTCTACTTAGGAAAAAATTGAAATTTTAGGGAAGGGAAAGTGATCATACTTGAAACTCCTCCTCCTCCTTCCTTGTTAACACTAGTAGCTACAGCTCTGTGAACTCTGGATAATCTCCAGAATACCTCCTCATGCTCACTGATTTTCTTCATACTCTTATGCATATGTTGATAAATAAAAACCACCATAAATTACCAAGTGCGTTCATGGAACAGGTGAATTACGTATAGTGACGTCCTCCAAACTTCAAAGATCACAGAGAGCTAAAAATGACAAAATGCTGACTAAACAGTGAAAGAGAAAGTGTGCTAAATCTTCTAATAATGCCAGAAAATAACTAACTCTTCCTCCTAAAGGTACCATTTCTTTTTTGTCCTAGCTAAATAGCTAGTCTTATTTGTCTTAGTTTTTTAAGGTTTGTTTTCTTTTAAGTCATTAATATGAAACAACTGAAAATGGGTGTACTTGAAATAAATAAGCTATTTAAACATGACAACATAATCCTAATACACTATATGGCCAAAAGTATGGGGACACCCATATGTGGGCCTTCCCCAATCTATTGCCAGAAAGGTGAAAGAGCATTGTGTAGAATGTCTTTGTATGCTCTAGCATTAAGATTTCTCTTCAGTGGAACTAAGGAGCCCAAACCTGTTGCAGCATGACAATGCATCTGTGCACAAAGCAAGGTACACTATGAAAACATGGTTTGCCAAGGTTGGTGTGGAAGAACTTGACTGGCCTGCATCTTTCGGATGAATTGGTGTGCTGACTGCGCCCCAGGTCTCCTCATCCAAGATCAGTGCCTGACCTCACTAATGCTCTTGTGGCTGAATGGATTTTATATAAATCCCCACAGCCATGCTCCAAGATGTAGTGGAAAGCCTTCCTAGAAGAGTGGAGCTTATTATAACAGCAAAGGAGGGACTACATCTGGAGTGAGATGTAAATCAGGTGTGTGCAGCAGTGACAAAGACAAAGGAACTACTAAACCATGTTAGCCTGGTCTGCTTTTATAAAAACAGTAGCAGCTGCTCGTATCAGCCTCCAAATAGAGCTGGCAAGTATGGATATGTATAGCAGAGTAGCAGAGCTCTGCTGACATCAAACACCATATCTGGCTGAGGAGTAAAAGCACACAGCTATGTGCTTCTAAATGATAGGAATTAAAAGCATTATGTACCAACTTCATATTTTTGCGCATTTGCTAATTAAAGCATGTTCTATCAAGTGGTATAATTCTTTTCATGGGCAATATGCGTTTCAAATATTGGCACCAAATGATTTTTTTTTTTTTTTTTTTTTTTTTAGCACCTCATAAATCAGAAAGTTTGCATTCTTTTAGACATACACCTAGATGCTAAAAAAAAAAAGAAAAGAAAACTATACCATGAATAACAGATGTGAAGTTTGGAAAGATCTGATGTGATTTAGTGTGGAGAGGTCCAAGGAATGGAAAATATATATATATATTTTACAATTTTCAGCAGGCCACAAATGGAAATATGCAACTGTGGACCTTATACTAAGACAACAATTGCTGAAAATTCCATGCATTTAGCATGAATAGTTCAAACGTAATGACCTTTTCTGTAGCTCTCATTTTTACAGGGCAACACCCCCTTTTTAAAGCCTCTATATCTCATAAACTAATACAGATACAAGCCTGAAATTTTGCCCACATGATTATCACCAATTCATGAATACCATATTTCTTGTGCTTGATAATTGAGGCCCAGTGTCATGTAGTGACATATGATGCAGAATGAGGCAATGGACTCCTTCTGTTAGGAATGTCTTGCATTGCCTGCAAGACTGCCTCCTTTCCTTTAACTCAACCCCATCACCCACCTCCCCCCAACCTGATTTTCTCCTTACTCAGGTCTTCCCTATAATACAACAGCTACTGACCAGGAAGGGTGAAGGCTATCACATGCTTCCTCTGAGACACATGAAGCCATCCAACAGCATCTTTTCGAACTGCTGCTCGTGTTACGTCACAGGGCAGCGTAATACATTTGGAGGAAAGCGCTATCCGCCCCCTTCTGCATACATGAGTTCACAGACGCCTGTGATTGGCTAGTGTCGCTGTGATTGATAGGGGAGGAAGAGTATTCCATTCCTCCCACCCAGTGAGCACGGCCAGTTTTGCTTTCTTGCACTACTGGCCACAGATAATTGTGTCATCTTCAGGATTCGCACTCACGATCTGCAGCCACTCAGGGGTCTCGGGTGCAATTTGTGCAGTTTTATAAGGAAATTAGCTGGTAAGATTTACTGAGCATCTTGCAGAACCAGCCACAGTTCTTCTGGAGACTAATGTTTGGAAAGCAAAGATATTTTTGTAATGAGTCGATAATGTACAAGTCATAAAATAAAAATCTATAACAAAGTTTGTATTAAAAAAAATCGAGTGCCTAAGGCTTTTGAACCGTACTGTATATCAAAAATATACTGGAAGAAACTCAGTACACAAGTATAGGAGAAGAAAAAAACCTACCTGAGCCTTAAATCAGGAGATAAACTGTGCATTTAAAAAATGCTTTTGTCTAATGCATACTCACATGTATTCTTGTTCAAATGCATATATGTCTAAGCGAGAAGAGATCGGCTTGTTTTCAGTTATTCCCAACTCAACACATTTCTGTTCTAGCCTTTGATTCCTTGCTGTCTTTTATCCGCTCCCTCAGCCTCAGACCTTCTCTAGCCACATTGAAACAGTGTATGCTTCGTGCTCTTTACCCTTTTGATAAAGAGAGAGGAGGATTTCCTACTAAATGAAATCAAAGCATGTCGTCTTTTTTTTCAAGCTTGCCTCAAATCCTCTCAAGAACTAGAAGGTCTGATGCTTTGAAGTCCTTTATAGACGATCTCTTTGTGTTGTGAATATTTGTCCGTCTCTCTTGCCTGTTTCTCACACACTCACAGGGCGGAGGGTTACAGCTGGAGTATGAGATGAAGCTAACTAATGGCCAGTCTTTCTGGAAACAACATTTTTCTGCAGACGAGTTTGGTGAGACATACAGAAGGGTGTTAGACCTAACTGAACATGTTATAATGAAATTAAATAAGTGCAAGATTTATATGTATCTGGAATAGTTCAAGTTAACAGCTTTTATATTTTCCTTTTAGTATAATGCAATGCTTTGATGTTATTAAATTTAAGTTTACTTCAGACCTGCATGCCAACATGTTGCAACTGAAGAGAAAAATATATGTTGTTTTGGGGGGTTTTATGATGAAATAAAATAATTAAAAATTGTCAAGAGAGACCACAAGTATGTCATGAGAAATCTGTATATGATCAATGTGCAATATTTCATTTGTATTAAGTACAATACATGCATACAATGCGTTTCTTCACTCACAGTCATTTTTCTTGTTCCATTTCTTTTGCCTGTGTCAGGAATTCTGGAAACAGACATCACCTTCTTGGTTATATTTGCCAGTGTATTTTCTCTCTCCTGCTATTTTGCATGTGAGTTCATGTTAATGAGTTATTAATGACTACATGAAACGGAGCAACCTAGTTGGTATTGTTTTGTTTAAGACTGTTTCTAATTATACCACAGCGCCGTTGAATTTTCGCATCTGATTGGTTAGAAGAAACAGCAGCTCTGACAGCAGGACCGGCTGTAATTCAAATCACAGATTAATATTAATGCGCTTATTCTAATCTGTTATTGTTCCTATAGTATTTAACAAAGGAAAACGTATAATCATTGAAATGGTGAAGTTTTCTGTAACGATATATTTGTTTAACATTGAAAGTTTTCAGGACAGATGACTTTGCGCTTTCCATTTTCTCAACAAACGACAAGTTGATGGGTGTTTTTTTTTTGTCTTATTAACTTCAAGAGAGAGAAACAAGAGAGGCTGATGAGGGAAGGAATGTTTATTGCTGTGATAAGTTCCGCAACATTAAATGTAACTAGAAGTGGTTGAAAAAGGCTTGTTGGTCATTAATAAACAAAAGATTGTAAACATAGGCAAAATGCTGTGGTATAAGAGGAATAAAACACTTCAAGATGTTATTAGAAAATAATCCGCTTTGTGTTGGGCCTCATCACACCACCCCATCGTGGATTATTTTCCTGTAACAGCATGAAACATTGTGTTTTATTCCTTATTGAATCCTCAAACGTAATCTTATGACTTTCAGGGAAAAAAAAAACACAATCAGTATAATATTTCTGATAAACAGAAACATTGAGTGTTTTGTGTGTCTGTGCCTAGGTTTTTCCATGGTTTTTTTTAAATCTTTTTTTTCTCTCTCTGTAATTCTTTTAGATAACCTGAAAGGAAGGCAGCTACTCCATACCACATATAAGATGTTTATGACTGCAGCTGGAGTCGAGGGTGAGAACGGGAGATCTGAATCTCATGCTGCTATGCTGCTCACACACTTACCTTTAATGATTTTTTTATGTTCATCTGTTTACTACATATGGTTACTGCTATACATGGACATAAATATAACCCTAGCCTTAATATGTGGATCAGAAGTTACTCTGCATCTGCAGATAGTAGTATCTGTATTTCATCAGATCTATCTTCCCATATTTACCCCCTCTGATTTTCACTCAGCCATTGTTCC
Organism: Pangasianodon hypophthalmus; assembly: GCF_027358585.1. Lineage (NCBI taxonomy): Eukaryota > Metazoa > Chordata > Actinopteri > Siluriformes > Pangasiidae > Pangasianodon > Pangasianodon hypophthalmus. Next base: position 7,823,514 of record NC_069731.1, on the reverse strand, counting down.
TCTATCACTGACGTCTCACTATGTCTTCTTGGTTTCCACCTCCCTATGTGGTACTTTTACTATAACTTTTATTGTCATTCTGTATTTTTCTCCCCAGTTCTCAGTTTGCTCTTCTTTTGTATCTATTGGGGCCTGTATGCCAGAGATGGAGTTGGAAATGGGTGTCTAAAGATACTCGGTGAGTGGGTCAATATTAATATAAGCACATTTAAGAGTTAGAATAATCCTAGAATTTTGTATGGGTTAAACATGAGATTATTCTGTGGTAACTGTGACTAGGAATTTATTCATTAAAGATAAAAATCCAGACCTCTTCAAAAATGGGTCTTGGACTGCTGTAGCCTGTTGAATGCTTCCTTTTAGAAGCTCATTATTGTAACACCTCTACAAATTAGAGTGTGTTTCATGTAAATTAAATGTATATGAGGGTAAATGTATATGAGGGCACAATGCATATGACATGTAAATAATGGATTTGTGGGCAGGAGCTTTGGTCCACACATCTGAAGCTGTTTCGTCACTTACTTACTTACTTACTTACTAAATTTCTTGCTTACTAACTTTTTACATACTTGCTTGTTATTTACTTACTTACTAATTTACTTTCTAACTTACTTACTTACTAATTTTGCTTACTTTACTTCCTTATGTACTTACTTAATTTTTTTTACTTACTGAATTACTTACTTACAATTTTACTTAATTTTTACTTACATACCTTTTATTTCCTTATTAACTTACTTACTGAATAACTTACTAACTTACTTATTTAACTTATTTATTTAACTTACTTTCTTATTAACTTACTATCTTACTTAATTTTTTGCATACCTTTTATTTACTTACTTATTAACTTTTTATTACTTATTTTCTAACTTACTTATTTATCTACTAATTTACTTACTAACTTTTTTTATTTGTTTGCTTACTTCACTTGCCTATTTTCTTCTATTTACTTAGTTGCTAAATCTAACTTACAGCTACACTAACTTACTAACTTATTGTGTTTTTTTTACTTATTTGCTTACTTTAATTACTTATTAACTTACTAACATTTATACTAACTTAGTTCCTTTTTTATTTACTTACTGACAATTTTTTTACTTATTCACTCAATTAAAAACAACTATACAAATGTATAAAACTGTAGAGACTATAAATAGTGAATATAGATGTATGTACAAAATAAAACAGAATAAAGACAGATATACAAGCATTTAGTGTGACTTTTGTGTGGTTTGGGGCACTTTGTCCTGTTCCAACAGGTGTGAAGTGCACAAGGGCTGACTTTGTTTAGTGTAAATTTAAATATTTAGCATGGTGCAATAGTCTGAGCAAGTTGTGCCTATGCCATAGCCTGAGTGCAAGTTCTTGATGTAATAATTAATGATGTAGATTATATAAAATATGTGAATTGAATTCGTTGTGGAATAACAGTCCAAACCTGTTATCCCACAACAAATTCAATTCACATATTTTATATAAATGTGTTAACCCACAACAAATTCAGTTCTAATATATACTTACAATATAGCTATGGATGGTTAGCTTTGGTTCTTTGTTTTGATTTATATTTCTGTGTGATTTATGCTATGACTAATGTAGACCCTGTATTTTTAGAGAAGTATTTATCTGTGGAGTCTTATGTAAGACCTATTCTGTCATGACTGTAAGTGAGAAATTTAGTTGATGGTTGAGGTTTTATAGTCAGCTCCAGAGTTATTGGAACCCTTCAAGAGAAAAGTATTCATGTAAAATCTCTCTCTCTCTCTCTCTCTCTCTCTCTCTCTCATATCCTCTCTTAATCCACTCTAGGAAAATTACTCTTCTCTGTTAGTTTCCTGATCTTCCTCCTGATGCTGATTCTCTTGGGGAAAGGCTTCACTGTCACAAGGTAAACTATCTCAGCTTTATTATATTGTGTGCTAGTTAAGAGCATAGTGTGAGTCTACCCCCAGCAGGGCCAAATCTTCAAGGCCTTCTAGTCCTAATCGTTTAATTCTTGGACAATGGACTCCTTGCATTCAGAGCTATGATGCATTTCCGTTTTGAAATAGTGCTGCTCTGAGCAAATGGCAAGAAACAAATGAAGAAATATTCTGTGCACTGCTGTGTCTCTGTGCACAGCGACTTAAAAATTTGTAACAGCTTTTAATCTTCTACAGCCTCCGAGTCCAAAGTGATCTCAGGAGATGATAGTTTACAAAAATACATCATCACCATTTCATCATTTCACCCTATACAAAGTTCTGTAGCTAGTATCATCTAGTTGAAGGTCTGTAGCTCGTATCATCTAGCTGAACTAGTTTGAAGGTCTGTAGCTAGTATTACCTAGCTAAGCTAGTTTGAAGGTCTGTAGCTAGTATCAGCTAGTTGAGCTAATTTGAAGGTCTGTAGGTAGTATTAACTAGTTGAGCTAGTTTGAAAGTCTGTAGCTAGCATCAGCTAGCTGAGCTAGTTCGAAGGTCTGTAGTTAGTATCAGCTAGCTGAGCTAGTTTGAAGGTCTGTAGTTAGTATCAGCTAGTTGAGCTAGTTTGAAGGTCTGTAGTTAGTATCAGCTAGTTGAGCTAGTGTGAAGGTCTGTAGCTAGTATCAGCTAGTTGAGCTAGTTTGAAAGTCTGTAGCTAGTATCAGCTAGTTGAGCTAGTTTGAAAGTCTGTAGCTAGTATCAGCTAGTTGAGCTAGTTTGAAAATCTGTAGCTAGTATCAGCTAGTTGAGCTAGTTTGAAAATCTGTAGCTAGTATCAGCTAGTTGAACCCAACACCACAGAGGGTCAGAGAAGACTGGCAAAAAGCACTGTGCCTTTGCACTTTGCATAGAGCGGCTACAGTGTTCAAACACGATGGCGGATAACCTGGAGCTGACTGTATTAACATGTACAAAAGATAAGAATTTAACTTCCATCCATTATCTTTCATATTTACTACTTATACACATGTGGTCAGCATGGCCATTGTATGCCTGTCTTTTGTGACTGCAGCAGGATATTTGGAAGTGTTTAATGAGACATTTATCCATCCATCCATCCATCCATCCATTAATGTCACAGTTTGTCTAGTATTAAATCTTTAAAGATTCTGAAATACACACAGTAACTGAATCTCTGTTTGCCATTTAGAGCAAGAATAAGTCACAGTGGCTCTATCAAGCTATCTATCTACATGACCATCTATACAATTACCTACATCATCCTCTTCATATATGAAGCTGAGGTAATAATTACTCCTTTTATGTAACACCCATTTTAAAGTATTAATTTTTTCTGGTTGCATGCGGAATGGAGAGTGTGAACACCAAAAGTGTTTATGCAGTGCAGTGCATTAAATCATGAGATTTACTTAATGTGATCTCAGTGACTCTGCTGGCATTTTTGGTGCCAGATGGTCTGGTTGAAGTATTTCAGAAACTGCTGAACAGTCTCAGTAGTTCACTACTGTGTATGGAGCAAAAAAAAAAAAAAACATCCAGTGAGCGGTAGTTCTGCAGGCGGATATGCTTTGTTCATGAGAGAGGTCAGAAGAGAATGGCCAGACTGCTTCCTGCTGAGAAGAAGGCTACAGTAACTCATATACCTACTCTACAGCCATGGTGAGCAGAAGATCATCTCAGAATGCACAACACGTCAAACCTTGTGCCTATAGCAGAAGCAGAAGACCACATCAGGTTTCATTCCTGTCAGCCAAGAACAGAATTCTGTGGCTAAACTGGGCACACGTTCACCAAAACTGTTTAGATGATGATTAGAAAAATGCTGCCTGGTCTGCTGAATCTTGATTTGAGCAAGAGTGCAGATGGTAGGGTTTGAATTTGGCATTAACATCATGAATCCAGGGACTCAGCTTGCCTTGTTTCAAAAATTCAGTTTGGTGGAGGTGGTGTAATGTTGTGGGGAATGTTTCCTTATCACATGCTGGACCTTGTAATACCAGTCAAGCATCGTTTGAATGTCGCAGTCTATCTGGGTACTGTTGCTGACCACTTGCATCCCTCTATGGCCACAATTTACTCATCTTATAATGTGCCATATGATCATGCACCCTGTTACATGATCATGCACCCTGTTACAGTATCAGTGTACTTCAGCGGCCTCTCCAGACACTAGATCTGAATAGAAAGCACATTTAGGATGTGGTAGGATGGGAGATTCACAGCATGAATGTGCAGCTGTCAAATCTGCAGCAGTTGTCTGATGGATTCATGTCAACATGGACCAGAATCTCAAAAGAAATGTTTCCTTGTGGAATCCATGCCACAAAGAATTGAGGCTGTAAGGGGGTCTTAATCAGTATTAATATGCTGTTCCTTATGAAGTGGCTTGTGAGAGTTATTCATTTTTTTTGTCATTTTTTAGGCAATTTTTCCATTAGCAATTATTTCTTTGCACAAGCATTGCAGGAATAGATAGAATAGATTGGACAGGACACTGACACCACTTGAAGGCAGAGAGAAATAAAATATTTCAAAGGATAATACAAAGGTCAGTTTCATCCCAGTTATTCTTTCATACCTTTATAAAATCTCCTCAACAACAACAAAAAATTGATAATAATTTAAAAGCATCAATGTGGTTCTGGTACAAACACAGAGCAGAGGAGAAAAGAGATGGAGAGGCCACAAACTCAGAGAGAGACCAAGAAACCAATCCTACAAACAAGGCCACCATGAACTCCAGGTCTCAACTCACATCACCGTCTACAAACATGGCCACCACAAACTCCAGTTCTCAACTTGCATCACCGCCTACAAACATGGCCACCACGAACTCCAGTTCTCAACTTGCATCACCGCCTACAAACATGGCCACCACGAACTCCAGTTCTCAACTCGCATCACCGCCTACAAACATGGCCACCACGAACTCCAGTTCTCAACTCGCATCAAACATGGCCACCACGAACTCCAGTTCTCAACTTGCATCACCGCCTACAAACATGGCCACCACGAACTCCAGTTCTCAACTCGCATCACCGCCTACAAACATGGCCACCACGAACTCCAGTTCTCAACTCGCATCAAACATGGCCACCACGAACTCCAGTTCTCAACTTGCATCACCGCCTACAAACATGGCCACCACGAACTCCGGTTGTCAACTCGCATCACCGCCTACAAACATGGCCACCACGAACTCCAGTTCTCAACTCGCATCAAACATGGCCACCATGAATTCCAGTTCTCAACTCGCATCACTGCCTACAAACATGGCCACCACGAACTCAAACTCCAGGCCTTTGTCACCATGTTTGATATCCTGGTTTTGACACAACTTTTGGTTTTGAGATTCTGCCTGTCCTAGTGTATATTAGTGTTTGCTGATCTCCTGTCCTTTTGCTTGTTTTCTGACACTGTTTTTTGCCCTATGTTTGGAATTTTTTTACCAGCGTGCTTCTTTAAAGCATAAAGCATCATTTGCAACTTTATCCGCTTTTGCTGCATGACAGATACATGGGTCTTTTTAAAAGGCTGCACTTGCCTCATTCCCTAAATTTACCTGCAATGCCCACTGCCTTGGGCTTGCTGTATACAGTTAATTGTACCTGCTGGTGACCCTGAAGACCTAGCTCATTTCACATCATATAATAGTTTCTCCTAAAACCAGAGGCAATAATACCAGAGTTAAGGGCTCGCTATGTCTGCCTAAGGCACCCAGACTTTCTGCTACCTAATCAGTACTCCTCTCACTATCACTAGTCCTCTCAGACTTCTGGATGTGCACCGCTAATGCTGTAATCTCCTCCTTCACAATGCCTCTATCACTAATGACAGAAGAAGAATAGCAGAACTTTTTGCACTCAACACACACTGAATATGGTCAAGGTTGTTTAAGACAAAATATTTAGGGTGTTACTCATGTTTATTGTCACTCCTTGATGAAGGAGTGAGATATGATGAGAATAGTTTGCTGACTCAAAAGGTTCTTTGAAAAATTGTAGCAGCTTGTGAAAAAAATGAAGAAAAATTGCAACAGTCGATAATGGTTATAAAGAACAGCATGGGAATTTTTAGCAGTGAAAAAATAATTTTACTCAGTTATTAATGGACTGTCATTCATATTATTCAATAATATGAATAATCAGTAATAATTCAATAACAATTCATATTATATAGTAACTTCAGTGAAACTGATAGGAAAGGTATGTGGGTACAAGAGAGAAGAATGTAAATCTGGACCCACCAACAGATCCCATGAGTTTATGGGGTTAAACGCAAATAACACTTTCCATATGCGTTGGAAGGGAGACACTACAATTTGTTATTTGCTTCTGTGTCTTGGAGATATTTGCATTTATGATTCATTTTCCAGCTATAGTTATTAGTCATTTTTCAGATGTCCCAAACACTTGTACTTTCCAAGAACTGCTGCTGTGGTTATAAGCTTTTGCAGTCCTCCTAAACCTGCATTATGCTAATGTTAAGACTCCTCATACCTCATACCTTCCTCATACCTTCACAATCAATATTATTTGCATTTTCTCTGTGACTTGTAACTTACTATAATTGTTAAAATCCTATTATCCAATGCCACCCAGAGGAGAAAGTTCTGCTCTGGCTTGTCTCCAGGGAGTTTTTCCCTTGCCACTGTCTCATTTTGCCTTGCATATTAGAGATCTAGATCCAGATTTCTGTAAAGCTGTTTTGTATAGTATGGCCAAACATTTGTGGACACCAAGCCATCACACCCATATGTGATTCTTCCCAAACTGTTGTATAGGATGTCTTTGTATGCTGTAGCATTATAATTTCCCTTCACTGGAAGTAAGCGGTCCGAATATGTTCTGGCATGACAATGCCTCTGTGCACAAACTGAGCTCCATGAAGACATATTCTGCCAAGGTTGGAGTAGAAGAACTTGAGAGTCCTTCACAGAATCCTGACCTCAACCCCACTGAACACGTCTAGGATGCATTGGAACGCTGACTGCACCCCAGGCCTCCTTGCCCAACATCAGTGCCTGGCCTCACTTACGCTCATGTGGCTAAATAGGCAAATCCCCACAGCCATGGTCCAAAATGTAGTGGAAAGCCTTCCCAGAAGAGTGGAGGCCATTATAACAGGAAATAGGGCACTAAATATGGAATGGGATGTTCAAAAAGCACATAATGGTGTGATGATCAGGTGTCCCCAAACTTTTGCCATATAGTTTAGAATAGCCTCCTGATTATCCTTGAGACTTGGTTACAGCATGAAAGTCCCATTGAGAATGTTAGTTTACAGCATTTCTGGTTTATAGATGGACAGAAAAACTACAGAAAGCAGAAAGGTGGGGGGCTTTGTTAACATCAGGTGGCGTGGTCGTGGACAAATTTGTGTGTGCTGTACCTCCTTTCCAAGCTGACCCTCAGTCTTGCATGCTACTAACAGAAGTTCTCAGATCATTCTTTTCAACTGTATGGCACAACTCATCTTAAATGAACTTTGATTCGGATGTGTTGGCTGTTTTTATACATTCTGTATGCATTCAGTCTTTTTAATTAGGCCATGATAGTTGTCATGTCCTGTTTTGTCCACATTCGAAAAGAGTTCATAGAGCCACACTAACACTTTCGGTATTGGGAATTGGGTTTTGCTATTGTCCGACCATTCAGATTATATTGGCATTTTACTGTTGTTTTTTAGTCTGTAAGAAAGCTTTTAATTAACTGAATCTGACCAAGTTCATGTTACAAATGTGTGTATAGTTTTTTGACCCAGGTGAAGTACTATATGCTTATGACAGTCCCGCTGGATATGGGCTGATGGGCCTCCAGCTGCTGGCATATGTGTGGTTCTGCTATGCTGTGCTGGTGTCTCTTAAGCATTACCCAGAGAAACAGCCATTCTACATCCCTTTCTTTGCTGCATACACTCTCTGGTGAGTGAAAAAGAAATACTATATTTTCTCATAACCATAACTGTCAGAATATTGTGTAGACTATAGTGCTGAAATTGCAATGTGAAACAGTACATAAAAAGTACATAATATCTTACCTCTGTCTGTTTAGTATAAATCTTTTAAATGGTTTATAATGTTATAATATTTGATGCTTTTATTTTTCTGGCAGGTTTTTCGCTGTACCAGTCATGGCTCTTATTGCGAACTTTGGCATATCTCGATGGGCCCGGGAGAAGATTGTCAATGGTATTCAGCTCGGCATCCACCTCTATGCCCACACTGTCTTTTTAGTAAGTGTTCTTTTTTTACAGAGAATGATACACTATACACACTATATCACACTATATCAATGTAAAATCACTGCATGGTTGCAGTCAAATCAGGATTTAAATGTATGGCAGTATAGATTTCTTCTTTTTTAATCCTTTATTGCTTGGCTATTTCACACTTTTACATACTTGGATGAATAAATGAAATATTTGTAGGGTTTGGGTCAGGCATGAGATTGGGCCACAGCCATTTAGGAACAACAGTGAGGGGGGGGCACAGTGCTATGAGCACTTCAATAAACTCATTCAGCCTGTGCTTCATTGTCCTACGGAATGAAGGGATCCAGTTAAGTCGTGAAATGGGCAGAGCATCAAACTATATACTCCAGTTACGCACCTTGGCAGCTAGTAGCTCTCATCACTACATATAGCTGAAGACTTAGGGAAGGGTTACAGAGAGAACTTGCATATTTGGATGACTTTATGTCCTTGGACCAGATCAAGTCTCTGTCAATCATGCTGGACTACCTACTACTTAAGCACCATGACCACCAGCCACAGAAACTGTTAAGAAGCCCTCCAGCCCATCATCTCACACACTACACTTCCTCAACACAACTCCACACAGACTCTCCTGGTGACCAGCTGAGAAGGCAGAGGAAATTCACCATGGCACATGTACGTCTGGATGATGAAGCAATCCCATTTCTAGGGAGGGTAGACTTCTCTGTCCTGCATTACACACAAGAGCCTGTCGCCAATGGAGGTCATTACATCTCCCTTGACGCTGACTGTGGATGTCCTCGTCTCCAGTTCTCCTGCAACATTTATACATATTGCCTTGGGGACCAGGTCCACTATTCCTGTCCCAGTTACACTCTTTGAAAAGGCATGTAGTGCCTTGTACCTTTGCTCCTGTTTTGGTCCTGCTCAGCCCCCCATGATAGGACTGCTCGCCAACTCTTGGGTTTAGGGTTTACACCCTTGCTTGCTTTTTTTTTTTTTTAATATATATGTATGTATTATACTTGTTGAACTACGCCTGCCTGTGTTTGGACCCCTACAATGAATTCTGCAAAGTTTATGGTGTGTTGGGTGTCTCCATGGCATGAGCATGTGTATTTGTGATGGTTTTGGGATCAGTTTGGTATAGGTTCTGTAAATTATTTTATTTGAATGTGAATATAATTGTATTGAAAATTGCCCAGTTTTGCATAACTTGTAACACTGACTTATGAGTAATAAAAGTACTGAAAAATGTTTCAGAAAGTGAACTTGGAATTGAAAATGCTTGTCAATAATTGCTATATACACTATATTACCAAAAGTATTCGGTCACCCATCCAAATGATCAGAATCAGGTGTCCTAATCACTTGGCCTGGCCATAGGTGTATAAAATCAAGCACTTAGGCATGCAGACTGTTTTTACAAACATTTGTGAAAGAATGGGCCGCTCTCAGGAGCTCAGTGAATTCCAGCGTGGAACTGTCATAGGATGCCACCTGTGCAACAAATCCAGTCGTGAAATTTCCTCGCTCCTAAATATTCCACAGTCAACTGTCAGCTTTATCATAACAAAATGGAAGAGTTTGGGAACAACAGCAACTCAGCCACGAAGTGGTAGGCCACGTAAACTGACGGAGAGGGGTCAGCGGATGCTGAAGCGCATAGTGCAAAGAGGTCGTCGACTTTCTTCACAGTCAATTGCTACAGAGCTCCAAACTTCATGTGACCTTCAGATTAGCCCAAGTACAGTACGCAGAGAGCTTCATGGAATGGGTTTCCATGGCCGAGCAGCTGCATCCAAGCCACACATCACCAAGCGCAACGCAAAGCGTCGGATGCAGTGGTGTAAAGCACGCTGCCACTGGACTCTAGAGCAGTGGAGACGCGTTCTCTGGAGTGATGAATCACGCTTTTCCATCTGGCAATCTGATGGACGAGTCTGGGTTTGGAGGTTGCCAGGAGAACGGTACATTTCGGACTGCATTGTGCCGAGTGTGAAATTTGGTGGAGGAGGAATTATGGTGTGGGGTTGTTTTTCAGGAGTTGGGCTTGGCCCCTTAGTTCCAGTGAAAGGAACTTTGAATGCTTCAGGATACCAAAACATTTTGGACAATTCCATGCTCCCAACCTTGTGGGAACAGTTTGGAGCGGGCCCCTTCCTCTTCCAACATGACTGTGCACCAGTGCACAAAGCAAGGTCCATAAAGACATGGATGACAGAGTCTGGTGTGGATGAACTTGACTGGCCTGCACAGAGTCCTGACCTGAACCCGATAGAACACCTTTGGGATGAATTAGAGCGGAGACTGAGAGCCAGGCCTTCTCGACCAACATCAGTGTGTGACCTCACCAATGCGCTTTTGGAAGAATGGTCAAAAATTCCTATAAACACACTCCTCAACCTTGTGGACAGCCTTCCCAGAAGAGTTGAAGCTGTAATAGCTGCAAAAGGTGGACTGACATCAAATTGAACCCTATGGGTTAGGAATGGGATGGCACTTAAGTTCATATGTGAGTCAAGGCAGGTCACCGAATACTTTTGGTAATATAGTGTTTATATATATATATATAATTTGCAGGTTTCATTATATATATATATATATATATATATATATATATATATATATATATATATATAATGAAACCTGCAAATTTTACATTACACTTGAAATGACACTTATTATGCAATACTGAATAAGTACTATGGGGGTACACTTTTAACATTGCTTTTTCTCTCTGTCCCTTTTTGTCGATAATTCTCCCACAGATCATCACACGTCCATCAGCAGCTAATAAGAATTTCCCTTATCATGTGCGAACATCACAAATTGGTATACTACTGTCGAGCCCTAAAGAGATGGGGGCAGAAAGTTTCCCTCATCATGCGTACGGGAACAGCACCTTCTTGGGAGACTCTCAGCCTAACTTCACTGAACTCTTCTCCATCCAGTCAGTGAGTAAAATAGAATAGGAAATTGTCAGCAGTTCCGGCAGGGGATTGTCCCTTAGCCTTCACTCATCGGCTTCATCTGTAACTCCTGCAGGCAGTGATAGAGGCTTGACCCCAATCATTTTTTTAATTCTTAAATTCTTTTAAATCTCATATTTAAAAATATTTATTATGAAATGTGAGGCAGAAATGGCAGAACATTTTAGTCAGTTTTATAGTCCTAGTCCTATTTTTTAAATGAAATGCTAATATGAGTATTTTTATGAACAGTAGTTATTTAAGAGTTATAACTTTTTTTGTAATTATTTCTTTTTTCTGATCAACAGGTCTCTGTGAAAAATATAAATGAGGCCATGGGATGGAAGGGACAAGATATGGCTTTGAACACTGAGCAAAAGATCATCACCACATCATCACCGGTCGACTTTTCAACAACATTTACTTCTGCTATGCCAACGACCAGCTCTGCTCTCTCACCTCCTCCAAGGCTATCCTCTCATTTTACTGAATATTTCAGCATGCAGGGCAGAACAGTCTCTCAAGCGTAGTGAAGTAGACTTAGGTCTTTGGGATCATCCCAAAGTCAGCTTTGCAGTGATTTGGGGAAAAACAGAATATTACATTTGACTTTCTGCAAAGAGGATGCGCACCATGATTTGCAGAAGAGCTATTAGGAGGAGATATGAAGTGCTAAATAAAAAGCAATAAATATTTCAGCCAGATTAAGGTGACTCCTGAGAGGACATTTTGGTTGTACATAGCACAGTATAATACGAATGTAAGATATTCAGTATGCAGAGTTTTAAGATACAGATATTTTATGTGTAAATGTATAGAAGTGTAAGATTTTTTAAGTGTAAAAAGTTTTTTTTTTGTTTACATACATATTTTCCAAGTGGTGCTGTTAATATTTGCATTTTCATGCCATTTTGTTTGAACTGAAATGGAGTATTCAGTACTCCAAAGGCAACAATTCATTGAATAATCTCATGTTTCAGTGTGTTTGTTGTACATTATAGACACTAAATGGATCTTTTATGAAAAATTGCCTACATGGGATTAACATAGGTAATAAGAACTTCTTAGAAAGGGGAAGAAATACATTCTCTAGTTCAATACCTGCAATAATTGCCTTTAGTATTTTTAATGCATGTTGCTTATAAACTACAGTAAATCCTAAATTCATTTTAGTTTTGCTTTGGTGCACCAGGAGCAAGTTGCCCTGCCTTGTCTACTATTAGTTCAAATCCTTAGGCAAGAAATGGCAAACTAGGAATAATAAAAACAATCTAGGCACATCATTATGAAGGCAGTTTAAAAGTATTAATTAATTCAGTATTTTAATAGGGTACAGTAAATTTGTGGATGTCCATTTTTTTTGCCTTCTGTAATAGAAGTTATATTTACTGCATGTCAGACAATTCAACACACGGTTATTGGTGAAGTTATTTGGCATAGTCAAGTAACTCTCCTTTAACTGAGACTATGGCACATTTTATGTTTCACAGCAGATTTTAATAAAAAAAATTATTTATGTATCTTGCGCGTATTATTTAAAGACTGAAGAATGCACTTAGGAAACAGATTGAATGCACTTAGGAAATCCTTACACTCATATTTAAATAGGCAATTTATTTATTCATTTATTTTTTTAATAATTTTTTTAGTCATGCATCTTAATAATTTTGTATGTTGTGTCTCAGTATAAATAGTTCACAAAGCTAGTGGTCTTTATACTTTAAACAACATGCAGTGTACTGGATTAAAAGAGAAACCACTTAGATGTTTTAGATGATGAATGAAACATTTTACACTCTCCTAGGCCTTCTCCCTTACCTTAATCAACGAGCATGCACAAATGCAATTTACAGTGTAAAAGAATTCTTTCCCAATAGGTTCAACCAATTAAGTTGTAGTTATTTGTATTCTAGGAGGAATATTTCGTGCTGTATTTATGGAATAAGTTACAAGCTTATACAGTATATGACAAATTAAAATTAACAAGATAAAGACTTCAGGTAAAGACATTCTTTAGCATACTGCCTGAAATACTGCTCTGTGCTGAACACTGATCTAACGACAAAGCGAAAGGCATGCTTTAGTCTTGAAATCTTTCCCACTGCTATTAATTTTAACATAGACAAACTGTAAATATGTGCAATGTTCACTGTAAATATGTGCATTGTTCATTGGTGTTCAGGACTGAGACACAGGGTCCCTGGTTCGATCATGAGCTCAAGTTACTGTCTGCGTGGAGCTTTGCATATTTTTCCTGTGTCCATGTGGGTTTGCTCCAGGTTCTCCGGTTTCCACTCACCTCCCCAAATCACGGAAGTAAGTGGAATCACTAGTGTAAATTACAACTACAGAATGTGTGTATGGTGCCCTGCAATGTACTGGTGTCCCATCCAGGGTGTATTCCCCGTGTTTCCAGAATAGGCTCTGTATCTACTGCGACCCTGATTGGAGTAAAGCAGTTATTGAAGAATGAATGTAAAAAAATTTTTAGTAGTATTACTATTAGTATTGCGCTATTATAATTGTATGCTGTATATGTCTATTATTAGTTCCCCAATTCTGGGTTTTGTTTGCTATGTGATTGTTCTTATTGTGAGCTTGTATTTAGATTACTATAAGGATTCCCGAAACCTTATAAAAGCAACAACACAATCAGTCAATAAGCCATTATAGTAATGTGAAAGTATCATCCAGCAAAGAACCTCTGCCAGACCTTAAAAATCTCCCCTTCAGGGACATTTAAATGCAGAGACATTTAATGGTTCAAGAGCAGAAGTGGTAATCATGGCAGAGCATGATGGTGATGGTATAACAGGGTTGGCCAGGATGTAACCCCTGAACACCAGGTCCCATTAGTCCAGAATGCAGCAGCCTTGCTAGAGTCCTTACTAGAACTAGATCTATACTATAATAAAGTATACTATAACCATAAAATACTACTAATGACCTATAAAGCACTGAATGTTTTTGCCCCACAGTGACCTTCTGGTCTATTCTAATTGGTGTTCAGGAGTGAGACACAGTCTCAATCTTTAAGTCTTGGTTGAAAATCTATTTGTTTAGTCAAGCATTTTGTTAAATAGATTTTCTCGTTTACTCATTGGTAAGGATGCTGGTGAGCAAAACATACTTCCATATCAATATAGAAATGGTTCAACACCAAATCTGTGTTTTGCAATGACCATCTTAACTGTGGCATGAATTTAAGAGGGAGATCTACATCCACAAACATCTATCCATCCATTCTCTGTACCGCTTTTCCTACACAGGGTTGCGGGGGAGATTGGAGCCTATCCCGGGGGACTCGGGGCACAAGGCGGGGGACACCATGGATGGGGTGCCAACCTATAGCACACATACTATGGACAATTTGGAAATGCCAATCAGCCTACAACGCCTGTCTTTGGACTGGGGAGGAAACCGGAGTACCCAGAGGAAACCCCCAAAGCACGGTAAGAACATGCACACAGGGCGGAGGCGGGACTCAAAGCCCCGGCCCTGGAGGTGCGAGGCAACAGTGCTAACCACTGAGCAACCATGCCCCCCTCATCCACACACATGAGAATATATAATATAAAACCTGAGAATATGAGGTTAAAAATAAACTATACAATTTACCTCCTAAAATATAGCTTATTGCATATATTATTGTTTTTTTAGGCTATATACTTCTGCTCATTTTTATGAAGGATGCCAGTAGTTCTGTAGAGAACTTTATGTCCTTTTATTAAGCCTGACAAACGAGACATAAATTTTTCTTTTATTCACTCACTTTAAAAATGCAATATACAAACAAGCGTCAAGGAGAGTGTGTCATGAACCACCTAAACTCTGTAGTAAACATGCTCAGAGCTAAAGTGGTGTAGATTAAAGTAGTAGTAGATTTGCATGATTTCAACTTTGGCTACTGCCACTAGGTGTCAACAAACTTCTAAACATGGCCCCAGCCTCACTTCTTCACACAGTCAGGCCCATAAGTATTTGGACAGTGACACAATTTTTGTCATTTTGCCTCTGTACACCACCATGATGGATTTGAAATGATGCGATATCAAGATGTGATTGAAGCGTAGACTTTCAGCTTTAATTCAATGGGATTAACAAAAATATTGCATTAACAGTTTAGGAATTAGAGCCTTTTTTTTGTTTTTTTTACATAGTCCCTCCAGTTCCACAGGCTCAAAAGTAATTGGACAATTGACTGATAAGCAGTTTCATGGCCAGATGTGACCTGTTTCCTCCTTATTTCATGACAAATTAAGGAGATAAGACATCTGGAGTTGATTCCAGCTGTTGAATTTGCATTTGGTAGCTGACTGTCCCAG
This sequence comes from Pangasianodon hypophthalmus, assembly GCF_027358585.1. Classification (NCBI taxonomy): domain Eukaryota; kingdom Metazoa; phylum Chordata; class Actinopteri; order Siluriformes; family Pangasiidae; genus Pangasianodon; species Pangasianodon hypophthalmus. Next base: position 7,808,070 of record NC_069731.1, on the reverse strand, counting down.
TTCTGGGTCTGTCTTCTCTGATCTGCATTTCGTAGTTGGAGGAAGGTGTTGTCATATTGCTTACTTGTTTGGTAACATTTGCAACCTTTTCAATTACATTATTTTGTGGTAAAATGTTTATCACTTGGAAAACTTTTTTTTTTTTTTTGTGTGTTTGCCTTGTTAGACTAATATAATACTGTCTAGCTAATTAGCATACAAAATGACCAGTCACTACACTGAATTTATTTTTATGAGATATATGCAGCAGAATAAACATGCACACTAACATTACAATGCCAGTTAATAACTAATAACCTAATTCCTTATGAAGGAGCATATGATAGTTTCAGCCACTGCAGAACTTTAATTTAGCCATTAGGCATTAAAGAAGGCTTTAATATACTTGTAATGAGTGCATTTGTGATTTTTTACTCTTTCAATAATGTAAGCTTATTTTACCAAACTTAAATTTATGATTTGTTATCTATAAGAAGTCCATAATCTTAACTTATTATCCATAACAGCAGAGGTCAGCAAAACACAGCCACATGTTAAGAAGACTAACAGACACCACTTTAAATACCCCAGCTTTATATTTTACAGCAAACAAATGGAAAATCGCAACATACAAAATAGCTTTTGATTCAAACAATTAACATCTAACAAACCGATATGCCCGCATGAATCTTAAAAATACAGTTCAATAAGATATTAACTAATAGTGATGCGCATATATACAACTTGACCATAAACAAGGATCAAAACAAATCAGTCTCTGTGATCTTGTGTCATACTCAGGAAGTCACTAGTGCTCTGGTGTAATTTTTTTTAAAAGATAGCTTTTGAAGCAAGTCCAGTGTTGTCTTCGTATACTCAGAAAATTGGACATGGACGTTTTTTTTGCATGTGTGATGATCAGGGCACGATGCATGTGGCCTTTCGTAATGCCAGGTATCCTGTCACTACATCTGTAGGTAGTAGACGGATGTATGAAAACTCTTCAGATGAGGTAAATCGCAGCTTAGTCTGAGGGTCTGTGTAGTTCGCCTGGAGAAACAAAATGCCCAAAAGCATTTACAAAACAATGTCATACACATACATTATTCTACTTTGAAGCAAAAGCTATGTGACATTTTTACTCAGGATATTTTTAAAAAGCTTGCCTACTAGTAGGAGTCTCAATCATAGTTAATGATTCATTTTTACTACAGCCGACGTTCCTTTTGCATTTCATTGTTTAAAGTGGCTTATCATGCTTAATTAATGATGCATTAATACAGAGCCGTGCAGAGACCATTAGAGGAGTCAAGGGTACATGGATCAAGATTTTAAAACACCAACTATACAATAACTTGCTGAGCTACAGCAACTAATATTTGAACAGAATAAAAGCATCATATTATATGATAAAATTAGATTCTGTGATTAGATGGCATATATCTTAATATATGAATATTCAGTTTAAACTTTAAGTTCAAACTGAATACAGCCTACAATTGAATAAAAATTCTAGCTACACAATCTAGATAATATACCGCAAAATAAATGGCATAGAAGACATTTTATTGCTGAACACATACTCAATACATATTCAAACTGAAAAGGGAAAAAAAAAAAAAAAAAAAACTGAAGATGGATCTAAGTATTTAGCCCGTATAGCCTAATCAGCTGTGGCATTATTTCCAATGAAGTGTAACACAATTTGTAGCTGCCTGGCGGAAAGTAGCTTTAACAACCAGAAAAAGAAAACAATAAGAAATAAGGAATCACCTTACTGACTTTCACAAAACAAAAGTCATCATTTGGTATGTATTCTTAAACCTAATGCTCTTTACTTGAGCTTCTTGTGCCAAATCCCAACACCTGCTGTACCACACATAGCGGGCGACGCGCAATCTGGCTGTCTAAGCTGGCGGATTAATTAGCATGCACAGATGACAGAAGATCTTTCCAGAATCAGGAACATACAGGTATGTGGAAATACTGATGAAACTGAGCAAAAGAAAAACCAGTAGCACAAAGCAGTCACACTTCTCTCCTGCAACATGGAGTCACCTCGCAGTTAAACAGATCAGGAGAAAATAATTACGCTTGCCAGACTCAATGAATATCTTTTAACCTACAATGTGAGGACAGAACATCACAGCTCATAATCACATATTGGGCAATGACTTGCTGACTTTTTGTTGAGGATGTAAACACAAATGTAAACACAAACTTTTACTTCTACTGGTGCAGATGTAGGGTTGTAAGTTGTGGTTGCAGCTTTACAACAACTCAGCTGTGTTATTATTCATTGAAATTTTTCTCTTCTCATATGGGCTTCAGGGAAGAATTTCTTTAAAATGCCATGCAATTACTTATTTTTCAAATATTTCATGATTATATCAACAATCAAAGCACAGAAATAGCATGTTCAGAGCAATTTCCAGGACTTAGAAACAATGCTCACTTACCGGTAAGCCTGAAATATCAGAATACTTTTTAGGAGGCTTCAGGGAAGGAGGAGCATCTATGTTATAATCTGTCAGGAATCAAAAGAGTCCAATTTACAGAATGTATATCATTTTGCAAAGCTTAATTTCAGTTTAAGCGTGACTCAGACATACAGTTAGGATCACTGATTTTCCAGGGCAGTGCTCTCTCTGCTGCCAGAATCTGCTTCAGGTTCTTCCACGTCCGATTCTTTTTCCCTGCAGCCGCCCCTCCTATACCAGAGTGCTACAGCAAAAAATAACAGCAAATTAAACTGTTTTCTTCACAGTTATTAGAAGACACTTAGAATAATAATACAAAACAGACACAAACTGGATTGTGTGCATGATCACTTCAACCGAACATGACATTATAGCATCAGCATGCAGGTTTGGTTGTTCTGTTCAACGTCTTTTGAAAAACTCCTGACCCTAATGCAGTTTGAAAGTTTGTCTGAAGACCTACCACAAAGTTGGGGTCTTTAAAAGACAGAGGCTTTGTAACTGGTTCTGGACCTACATCCGCCGTAGTAACCAATTTTCCATCTGCCAATTCCACTGGGAGAATCTGAGGAGGAAAAAAAAATTGATAATATTTAATAATTAAATAATAATTAGCTGAATCTGGCAAGATGGCTAGCAGCAATTTGCCTTCATGACAAAATTCAAACATTAACCTAAAACAAACACTAGCCCAGATTTAAAACTCATACTCTGATTAACCCATGTATTAAACTCCAAAAACATGACTACTATTGCCAAACATACTGTAACTTTCGCAAAGTAATATTATACATTACATTATAATAAAACAATATTATAACCTAAACATCAAGGTCCTAAAATAATCTCGTAGTATCACATATGTGTGAGGTGGCCCATAAAACAGACCTAAACCTAATCCATTAGGTAGCATCTGTCAAAAATTTATCACATCATCATCAAAACAAAGAAGAGCACTCAAACACACTGTACAGATAACGGCGGACAAAGTTTTAAAAAGTTTAAATGACATAATAAAAAGATATTAATAACAAGAAATTTAGTTAACAGAAATGACTGAATGAATCAGTGATTATTTCTTCGCTGACTTTCGTGACTGACTTTTACCTCAGGTGATGAGACAGAGAATTGAATATGGATGATGCTGATAATCAGAATGAGAACTCATTTTCCATTGTAAATTTATATTTCTTTAGAATTTAGCAGCAATATTATTCTGCCATAAGTAGATTAGGTTAAAAATATAGAACTAATCTTTAAATAAAAAAAATGCCACCCTTTTTACTTTTGGGCGTGACCAGACTTTATAAAATGGTATTTATTTCTGGTTAGGTACACTATTACAGGAAAGGCTGTAGTTTTCAGAATTATACACTATATAGCCAAAAGTATATGGACACCTGACCATCCCAGTTATATGTACTTGTTGAACATCCCATTCCAGATTTAGTCCCCGCTTTGTTGCTATAGTAACCTCCATTCTTCTGGGAAGGCTTTCCACTAGATTTTGGAGCGTGGCTGTGAGGTTAATGAGGTCAGGCACATTTTATTTTGTCTCTACATTTTAGTAATATGTTTCAACTTTCTTTGCAAAGAAAATGTAAATTTCATTTCATTTCATTTAATGGTGTAACATACTATAGTGGATATAAATGTCTATATTATATACATAAGTGCAAATGCTTCATAGTGCTACCTAAATTTGATATTATCTTAATAGATGTTGCCTCATGTAATAAATATGTTTAGATATTATAAGGAAATAGTCTAAAAACTATTCTAATTGTATGATGCTAATATGAATGTACATTTTTTTCTTTTATAACTTATTAATAGGTGTGTGTTTTTATTTGTTTATAGAATGTATTTTTCATCCTTGTTCCTTTGTCTTCTGTTTCTAATGAATCTTTTTGCAAAGTTGTATTTGTTGTATTTCAAATTTAATTTATAAAATGTTTTAATGTAATAGATAAGCTAGCATATGCGAACATGCAAATGCTATCCGACTATAAGGAATGGATAAATGTCTGATGTCGGGTGAGGAGGTCTGGGGTGCAGTTGTTCCAGTTCATCCTGAAGGTGTTCAGTGGGGTTGAGGTCAGGGTTCTGTGAAAGGACATTCGAGTTCTTCCACTCCAACCTTGGCAAACCATGACTTCATGGATCTCAATTTGTACACAGGAATAGCGACATGTTTTAACATGTTTGGGCCTCTTAGTTCCAGTGAAGGGAAATCTCAATATCAAAGCATACAAAGACACCCTATACAATTGTCTGCTTCCATCTTTATCACAGCAGTTGGTGCTGTATGGGTGTGATGGTCAAGTGTCCACAAACTTTTGACCATAGCCTGGAGTATATAGAAAATGGAAGAATTTGGCCACACAAATATTGTAAGAAATAAAGAATAGCAATGATAATGATAATGTGTGAACTAATTCAGTGACCCACAACAAGCACATTCACCATGTAAACAGTCCATTATTTTTATTTTCAAATGCATTTTATCATAAATACAGAAGCTTATTTTTTACAGATATACAATTCCTCTACATTTTAATCCTAACCACAGCTCATAACCTTAAATAAAAAAGAAAAAAGAAACCCAGGAAAAGCTAAAACATGTCAATCCTCCAGGTTTTACCTGAGTGTGACTGACTCCTGCTACTGTGTGCACTTTCCTCCGCTTGCTGTTGCTGCTGTTCGGCTGTGTTAGCGCCTGAGCCGCCGGGCTAACGGCTCGTTTCTTCCCTTTAGCTTGAGCACTCGGTACGACTGATAAATGTTTAACGTTATTATTAACCGCAGAACTTGTCTCTCCTGTGATAAAGGACTCAGCTGGACACTGGGCAGCCATTTATTTAAATCAAACTAAACATTAAAGGTGTTAGACAAACAGTTTTCCGTAAGTAGCTAGCTACATGCTAGCAGAAAAAAAAAATAAATAAATGCTCTTCTTCTTCGTCGAATTGAGGCGGTTGCTAGCTAGCATTATGGTGTGTTACTGCCATCTACTGGACTGGAGTGTCGGTACAGCTATCAAGATTTCTACTTTTCCTTAATTCATCATTCATTCCTCATTAGTAACCACTTTATCCTGGTCAGGGTGGCGGTGGATTTATACAGGGTCTGTCCTGGGAACACTGGGAGTGAGGCAGGAATACATCCTGGATTGGATGCCAGTTGATCACACAGCACCATTCACACCTAGGGGCAATTTAGTGTAGCCAATCCACCTACTGACATGTTTTTGGGTGGTGGATCCGGAATCTATCCTGGGAACACTGGGAGTGAGGTGGGAATACATCCTGGATTGGATGCCAGTTGATCACACTGCACCATTCATACCTAGGGGCAATTTAGGGTAGCCAGTCCACCTACTGACATGTTTTTGGGTGATGGATCCAGAGTCTGTCCTGGGAGCACTGGGTGTGAGGAGGGAATACATCCAAGATTGGACGTCAGTCTATTGGACGTCAGTCACGATTCACACCTAGGGGTGGTTTAGTTTAGCCAATCAACCTACTGACATGTTTTTGGGTGATGGATCTGGAGTCTATCCTGGGAACACTGGGAGTGAGGTGGAAATCCATCCTGGTTTGGATGCCAGTCGATCACACTGCACCATATACACCTAGGGGCAATTTAGTGTAGCCAGTCCACCTACTGACATTTTTTCATGTGGTGGATCTGGAGTCTATCCTGGGAACACTGGGAGTGAGGTGGGAACACATCCTGGATTGGACGCCAGTCGATCACACTGCACCATTCACACTTAGGGGCAGGTTAGTTGCCAGTAGATCACACCACACCATAGGGGCAATTTAGTGTAGCCACTCCACCTACTGACATGTTTTTGTGTGGTGGATCTGGAGTCTATCCTGGGAACACTGGGAGTGAGGTGGGAATACATCCTGGATTGGATGCAAGTCGATTACACAGCACCATTCACACCTGGGGCAATTTAGTGTAGCCAATCCACCTACTGACATATTTTTGTGTGGTGGGAAGAAACCAAAGAACCCAGAGGAAACCCACATGGACATGGGGAGAACATGCGACACACAGGCCCTGTTACACCTGGTGTTAACATCTATCTCGAGTGATCTGATCACAAGTGGGCAGCCGAGACGCGTAGCCATTCACATTGGGCATTAAAATGCGTCTCCTGTGACCCCTTGCATTCAGATTTCATACATCGTTTCCGCAGAAGAAAGTATCATGCACATTTATTACTTCAGCCTTCCGCTGCATTTATTTTCAGGCAGAAATGTCCAGTGAATCCTATTTTATCTACCTTTATGGACCGTTTCAAAGGTTTCACTCAAGTGGTTTGGTAAAGAAGCTTATAAAGGAAGGGGAGATGAGATGCTACAAACAGCAGCTGCTTTCGTCTCTGCTGTTATAGCATCATCTTTATCCATTATCTTAGCAGTGGAGAGCTCTACCATTTCCAGTCAGTCTCACAATGATCATTTCCAGTCAGTCTCACAATGATTACGTATTTTATGTTTTTTGATTACATGCTCTCAAAGTGATTATGTATTTTATGTTGTCTGGGACGGATCGAGACGCATTTGCGTTCACAGTACATATGTGATGTGGTGTGTGTACATATGCATCCCAGACCACTTCCAAATGTGGTTTGAATGATCAGGACACAATGCGTCTTCGAGATGCATTCGACCTTGTTCATCCCTAAGTGCTGACCACTTACGAGCCAATCACACAGGGATGCATGTTAATGCCAGGGGTGAACAGGGCCACATTAACCCAAGCTCAGACACAAACCAGACATAAACTCAGGACCGGGGTCCCTGGAGATTGTGAGGCCAACCTTATTCTGATGTTAATTTTTGGATTTCTCTCACTTTCCCAACTCTGCTACTTATGCTGCTATTTCCTAATCTTTATATTGCATATGAAATGTGTAATTTCTGCTTTACTTATTGGTATATCAGCACTTATGGAACTCGCATAAGTTCAATTTCTGATTGTTCTAACTGTGTGTATATGTAAAGCCTCAATTAGAATATCACAGTGTCTATTACAGTATGTGATGCTTGTGTCTGAAGATTTACCAAATAAATTATTTAAGCCTTACTGTAAGCATGCATTCACAAAATTTTATAGAAAGTCAGAATACTGCAGTGAAGAAAGCAATGGCCTCAACTGTAAAAAAAGATTAAGGTTATACTGAGTATTATGTTTTAATATAATTTTATTTTGTCTCTACCTTTTGGTTAGATGTTTCAATTTGCAAACTTTGCAAAAAAAATGTAAAATGTAATTTCATTTAATGGTGTAACATACTACAGTTGATATAAATGTGTATATTGTATACATATGTGCAAATGCTTTATAGTGCTACCTAAATTTAATATTATTTTAATAGGTGTGGCCTCACTAATAACACGTTTAGATATTAAGAAATAGTCTAAAAACTATTCAAAATATCAAATTTATGACGCTAATATGAATATACAATTGTTTTTATTCTTTTATAACTTTCTATTACTAGGTGTGTCTGTTTTTATTTGTTTGTACAATGTATTTGTCATCCTTGTTCCTTTTTCTACTGTTTGTAATTTCCTTTTAATTAATTTAATTTATATTTAATTTAAATTTAATTTTATAAAATGTTTTAATCTAATAGATTAGCTAGCGTATGTGAAAATACAAAGGCTATCTGACTATAAGGAATGGCTAAATAACTATTCCATCCTTGGCCTATGCATATTATCATATTAAGTTATTAACATATTAATATGTTTATGTTTAAGTCATATTATTTTTAATGAATAAAAATATGCTTGTAGTGGTTCCACAAAACAAAAATCACCAGAAAAATGGAAAAGGACAGCACAGCACGGTTTCTATGAATCATGGATATGAAAGTGTAACCTAAATGCCAAGCCAAACAAGTCGAGGTCAGTGACATAAATTGAATTTCGAGCGTCAAATAACATTTTCTCCAAAAGTGCCAACACACTTGGATGTAAGAATTGCTGACACCTCAAAACCTGAGGATAAGCAAGCTCTGTTCCCTTCTTTTCAACTGGTGCAGGTGTTAAGACAGGGTTATACCGTAGATGCTGGCTAGGAGTTTACAGTTTAGGCCACATGTTTACCTTATTTTTAATGTTCTTAATATCTGGTAGTGCATGTGATGATCAGGTTACGGATTTGGGATTTAGTACTGTTGATTTAGTATGTCAGCATGTGTTTATTATGATGTATGATGTTTTAGGTTGCTAAGGTTAGCTTGATGCAATCTGTTATGTGACTTGATCCAGTTATGATCAGTACGTTATTACAGTATGAGGTATTATAAGGTGTTTTTCCATAGTTAAGGAACTAATACTTTGTGCTTTTATGTGAATATCAGTTAATCTTGTTATTGCTGATAGGAATGAATAACTGTCTTGGGATCTTTGATCCCTGATTTATTATTATTATTATTATTATTATTATTATTATTATTATTATTATTTTAACAAGTGAATCCAGTGTAAATGTGCCAGTAGCAGTAAAATGCTTGCTTAACAATGCCAAGCCTTTTCTTGGTTTCTGACTTTCTGTCCAGTTGCACATTTAGCCTACATACCACTGCTTTGCTGGCAGTTTCCAGTAGTGATAGGAATTCTGGCTCATATTGCCTAAATATCTTAAAAAACATCCTACTCTACTTTTGATTAAAAAAACAACTCTATAAATGTAAAATTATTTGTTATAAAATAAAATACATTATGTAAAAAACAGCAAATATTTGCTGTGACAAATACAGTGAGTATTCCTACACTAACTCATTGTGTCTGTGCCTAACCTTCTTTAAAATAGAATCTGAAGAAGGTCCTGTCCACTTATCCTGAATGAAGAATCTCTGCATTTTGACCATGGCATGATTGCTGATGCCGGACGGGCTGGTTTGAGTATTTCAGAAACTGCTGACACAACAGTCTCTAGAGCTTACACAGAATGGTGTGAAAAACAAAATAAAAAAACATCTAGTGACCAGCAGTTCCTCAGGAAATGCTTTGTTGATGAGATAGGTCAGAGGATATTGGCAAGACTGGTTTGAGCTAACAGGAAGGCTACAGTAACTTAAATAACCACTCTTTACAACCGTGGTGAGGAGAAAGGCATCTCAGATTGCGCAACACATGGAATCTTGGAGGTGGATGGGCTACAACAGCCGAAGACCACATTGGGTTCCACGCCTGTCAGCCAAGAACAGAAATGTGAGGCTGAGCACAGGGTTACTGAAAAAAGGACAGTTGAAAAAAATCAATAGATAAAAATGCTGTTCCTCTTTTTTCCCCAATTTTATCCGGGCTTGGGACCGGCATGGAACCCCAGTAGCTGGGGTTGGTTCCCCAGCCGAGAATCGAACCCGGGCCACAGCAGTGAGAGCCTAACCACTAGTCCTCCAGGAACGCGTAATAGATAGAAAAAAATAACAGGTGATTTTTTTTCAATAAATATATATATTTCAACCTTCATAAATCATGCAATGTCTTAAAATGTTGTTAGAACAATAATAAAGAAGTTTAAAACAACTGGAGCTGTAATGAACCTGCCTGGGACAAGATCCATGTGTATTTTGTTTTCTCATACACTCTAAGGAGGATGGTTCACAGACACAGATTTGCTGAAGATTGTAGCATTTGGGGTCACCATGTCTCCTAATCTAAGATCATGCTTTCATCTAACCACAAACGTAAGCACTAGAGTTTGCTAAACGCTACTGGAACTTTAACTGAAACCAGATTCTATGGTCAAATGAAAAAAAATACAGAATTTTGCCAACAAAAAGTCAAGGTGGGTTTGACATTAAAAGAAGGCGGGTTATATAGAATCCACACTGTTTTGCATGGTGGAGGTTCTGTGATGTTGTGGGGCTGTTTTTCTTCCATAGACACTAAGAACCTTGTTAGAATTCCCAGGTGAATTTACATGAAAATCAGGCTGCCTTTGCCAAGAAGGTAGAACTGCATCATGGTAGGATCTTCCAGCAGGACAATGATCTAAAACATATGTCCAAATCCACACAAAAATAGATCAATGGCCACTGAATCAAGCTTATGACATGGCCATCTCAGTCCCCTGACCTAAACTGTATTGAAAATGTGAGTTGTGAGCTGAAGAGGAACATCCACAAGAGAAGACTGGAGGATCTGGAGAGATTGTGTACTTGAGGAGTGTCTCAGATTCCTTGCTCTCTATTCTAATATAATCTCATCATGCATTATAAGAGAAGACTCCGAGCTGTTATGTAGGTAAAGAAAGGTTGCACAAAGTATTAAATGATTTTGTTTAAGAATATTTTTGTTGTGTGTTTTTTTTTTTTTTTTTCTTAAAATAAATGTGCTTCAGATAGAGGTTAGATTTCTGTTCCTGTTTTCAGTGTGAGATTAATTAACCACCAAGACATTTTTTCGTATCCTGTTCCACCAATCTAATAATGGCAATCATTCTGGAGCTGTAGGATTAAATTGCGAGCTGCTGTGCAGATACGGCTTGGTTACCAGCTTAAATGAGTTTTATAGCCTTGCATTTACTGTTCTACTGCACTTAGGGTACAGGATAATTAACCACAGGCCTACCTTTTACAACAATAGGCATGTACGTCTGTGGAAAATGCTAAAGTTTACAATTAAACATTAGCAGATTCCAGCCAGGCTGCTTATTCCCCAAATTTTCCCTTGTATGGACTTTAACTATTCCCCAATACCATGCTATATGTTGTGTATACAAAATGCTACAAAAAAATCTTCTGCTATTGTCCACTTTGAATTTCTATTATTAAACAGTAATAGGTGTAATTTCATGAAAAGAAGAGGAAGAAGAGAGTAAAATATTTCTTTCATTTCTAATGCTTCCTCAATATAGACTAAATTTAAAGCGAATCATCGTAATATATTCCCATTTCTCCTTTTTAACAGATAGTATAATGGTTAGTATAAAGTTTAAGTTTGATTTATGGCCTGTGACAAGCTACCTCATTATGGAATAAAGTACAGTAATGGCAGTTATGTTTCAATTTCATACGTTGTCCTGGAACCAAATGAATAATTATCTTTGGTCTGATTCAGCCCTGTAGAATTAGATCTGAGACAATTTATTTCTCTCTCTCTCTCTCTCTCTCTCTCTCTCTCTCTAGATGAAACTCACTGCTGTATAGGGAGAGAAAGAAGGAGAGAGAAAGAAATCCATTATTCCTCCTACAATAATAGCATTTGGATTTACAGTGCAGACCATGCAGAGGATGAATAATACAACCCAGTCGTCCTCTCTTCCAGTCTCTCTCCGTATTTCAGTACAACTTCTATGAAAACAATAATTTGTCTCTTTTTCTAGTGAGGGATGACCAAGTAGCTTTGCATGTGTGTATCTTCTTTTTTATTCCCCAAGGAAACAGAAAGGCAACAAAAGGGTTTCTGAAGACTGAGAGCAGATATAAATAATACAAATGTTTTCAAGGAGGTCCGTGTACATCGCATTCATTCCTTTTTCATTAAAAAGATAGATATTCAAATCAGTTTTGGCTTTAGAACAATAAATATCACCGAAAGCTCTTGAATTTCTGCCTTGCTTGTTTCTCATAATCTTGGATTCATTTTGGGGCTAAATTGAATGATCTTCACTGACCTGGATGTTCATCAGCAATTACTGGGAAAATTAAAGATTGTCATTAGTGCCTGATGTATTACTAACATGGATCGCTACTTTTTAAAAATACGAGAAAGTGACGGTAAAATTGGAATGAAATAGTGTCTGAAAAAATCAGCAGGAGTTTCCAGGTGATTTAATTTAAGAATATTTCTGCACATGCTGATCACATTTTTATCATATCTTTTATGAAAACAGTATAAGGTTCCAGAGTACACGTCTTAACCAGAGAATAGCTGACCTTTACGAATTCATTTCCTTTTAGTGTGTGCCAAGAAAAACAAAAATAAAATAAAAGCTGTTTTCTTGTTTTCCCATTTTCATGTTGAAATGAAAAATAAATGAATGCAAAGTACACAGACTTTGGAGGACAACAACGGATTTGTATTTATGTGTTTGCATTTATTGGAAAAATCCTTTAGAGGTGACATTTGTTTAGTTTAATTAATAAAATTAATTCATATGTGAGAGAAAATACAATTCCATACATTCGTACGCAGTAAATGTTACAGAGAATTTTTTGGATGACATTAAAGGAAGTGACTTCTTAAGAAAATCATAATGAAGGCAGTCTGGTTTTACCTCCAGAAACAGAAGCGAGTCTTCTGGAAGAAGTGTGTGAGAAGTGTACCTCATAGAACTGAGACAGTTTTAAAGGCATGCACTCTTTATAGTTATTTTTTCAAGGTTCAAGGTTCAAGGTTCTTTATTTGTCACATACATTACATACATGTGATGTATTAACGTAGTGAAATGTTTTTCCTTAGTGCCTCGTCCCACAGTGCAACTGTGATACATAATAAAACAAAATATAATAAAAGCTGAATATAATAAAAGCCGAATATAATGAATAAAATAGAAAAATAGAATAAAATAGAATAGAATCTATTAGTCAAAATATAGATGTTATATTTAAAAATATGTAAAAATCTGTTTAGTAGCTTGAAAAGAGGACTCTTAGCAGCTTTTTGAGGACGTAGTGTGCAAAAGATGTAAAATTGTAAAATTGTTTTTTTTGAATGTAAAAACAATTCATTTTTATTCTTCTTGAAGACACAGGTTTCTTACAATTCCCGCTTGTAGTTCATATCCTGCTATGCACTGTTTGTTAGCCCTTCCCTAGTCCTGTGTGTGTTCATAAAATGAGAGATGAGCAGAGCAGTGAACAGAATGCACTTAATGTCTCCTTCACATTTCATCACGACAACACTGTTGTTGCAACTATGCATGCTGGACATAAATACACGATACTGGAGATTCCGTGTTGCAGCTCACTTGCAAACAAGTCTAAATATTTTATGAGACAAAGTTGAACTGCAGTAAATAACAGACTGGATGATTTCCCCAGGCCGTTGTCCGAAACCTGCTGCTATTCAGTAAACATTAAATCCACAAGGAATGTCCCACTATGTGTCACACCTGCTAATGTGGGTGTTAAATATGCACACACACTTAGCAAGCCTGATAACCTATCAGTCACAAAGCATTATTATTATTATTATTATTATTATTATTATTATTACGTCACATGCATACAACAGAAATATAAAATACATCTGCAGCTTCCAATGTAAAAGCATCGGCTAAGTTAGGAATAAAACATAACTAGGAGTGCAGTTATAGGAAAATAATCATTAAGGGGATGGTGTGATTCGGATTATTGTCCTGCAACAGTGTTTTATTCCTTTTACACCACAGCAATTTGCCAATGATTAAAATTTTTCATTTTAATAAAGAACTCCATGTCTTTTTTTTATCTGTTTATATACATTTAACGTCCGTCAAACAAGTTAGTGCCTGTTATCACGTACGTTATAGCAGCTATAAACAGTCTTTCCCTCATCAACCTCTTTTTTTTTTCTTGAAAAAAAAAAAGCCACTCCCTTTATGTTACTGAGAAACTGAAAAGCCCTCTGTCCTGAAGACATTCCCGTAAAGGAAAAGAGTTTTACCTCTGTGTGTTACAAAGTGCTGACACTGGAGACTCTTTCCAAAAATGCTAAATAAACAATCTTACAGAAAACTTCACTAAATCAAAAATTAAATAACATGTTAGTTCATTTATGCAGAGCCATATAAGTCCCTGTGTCAGCTGTTACTATTAAAATAATTATGTATGAACACATTAATATAAATCTGTGATTTGAATTACTGCCAGAATTATTGTCAGAGCTTCCGTCATAGAAAATTAATCAACACTAATCGAGAATTTAGCATCAGTTAGTATGAATAAAAATTAATCTCTTATTTAGTGATTAGTGCCTTTTTTTTTTTTTTTTTTTTTAATTTGAGCCTGCTAATGCTAACACTGTCCCAAAACAAAGCTCAATACTCAAAGCAAAATATTATAAACCACTAATCTGAACCTTTCCCTTTCTGAATATGATATAAATATCCTATAACAATCCTTTATATCCTCTCGTAGTATTTAATATATTTGTAATTTGTGTATTCTAACTGGCCACTTTATTAGACACAGCGTCCTTAGTGATACACCTGATACACCTTATAAGCACGGTATAGGCACATTATTGTTTATTGTTTCTGTCTATTATGAATCTCTTATCAACATTTAATCATTAGCAGGAAGATAACACTATTTACATTTACATTACTACATTAGCTAGTGATCTAACTTACAGTAATCTCTAGCTGGTTATCAGGCCAGACAACATAGTAATAATACCTATGTGACATTGGTACATTGAAACGGTTAATTTTTTTTCATTTCTTGTTTTGCATAATGTCTTATCTACTATGCTTATTGAAAGTAGCAAAGCCAGGTGCATTTCAGTGAAGTTTGATGGTTAAAAAAATGATAGCTTCGATGCTGACGTGGACGTAAACATCATTAAAATCAGGTAAAACCAAAAAAAAAAAAAAAAGGGTCCTGTTTGGCTGATCAAAGAGAGACTGTTGTTATACCTTACAGGAAGCTTATTCATTTATCAGTTCAATTCAATCCAATTTTATTTTTAGACACAGTGAAGAAAATCTACAGAAAATTTACAGAAATCAGGGTGTAGATTTAAATTTTGATCTCTACGATGCAACCCAGGAGCTGATAGGTTTCCTTTTGAGTCTGGTTCCTCTCAAGATGTCATCCTCATGTTGTCTTAAGGAAGGAAGAACTCCCTGAGACGAAATGAGGAAGAAATCATGAGAGGAAACAGACTCAAAAGGGAACATCTTCTGGATGTATACACCAGATAGTGGGATGATATATGATTACAGCAGCAATTCTTAGGTACACAGCCACAGTATCCAATGAAAACAATGTGATTATTATTTGTTCAAGTACTGAATGTGAGTGTAACTGGCCTCCAAGGCTGGTTATAAGGCTAAATAATATTTTTTTTAAAAGTGTCCAGACAGTCAGAATTAATAGATTTGATAGAGATTTTTAGTAGGATTTTTTTGTTTGTTTTTTGAATGACAGTGAAATACACAGATTTACAAACACGCAGTTTGATTGGCTGCGCTCTCCGGTATGTCGCCCCGCTATTGGCTGTGCTCTTTGGGGGCGGTGCAGCATCTCAGTCGAGGTTCGCTGCATCTTTCTGCTTAGGACGTAACCGTTATGTGCGATTTTTTCTTCCGGGTTGCGTAGGTGGGCGGGGACGAGGTTTCCTCCGGCTCCTCCTCTTCCAGCAGGCAGCGGCTCTTCAGCTCGAGCTGAATCCGAGTAACGCGCACTGCAACCCGGCTCGTTTATCTCACAATTCCCGCTGAGAGGACTGAGAGCGCGGTGAGAATTTGCACGTCGCCATTTTCCGCACTCGACTATTCACGGAGGGTGGTTAATTTTGCGCGGAAATCTTTCTGTAACTCATTAATTTTAGGGTCTCGCGTTTTTTCCCCCCCAAAGAACCAGAGCCCCACATCTTCACCGGGACAGAACAAGGCTAACGGCCCTGAACGGCTTTTTCTCCCCGGCTCAGGCTGCTGGAAACGCGGCGTTTTAAATGAACACACACGCCGAGTGATAACGGAAACAGCGGGCCGGTTCTTCTAGTTTTCCTGGCGAAGTGAAGGACATTTTGGTCGGCAGCACCGCTATCACGAGGGAGGCTAGGGGCGAAAATGCCACTTTGTCAACATCTGTAAGCTTTGTGCCAAGAAAACGTCCACTGCTTAGTGCTAAGCCTTCCCATTTAAAGGTAACTAACAGCTTTTCTAGAAATATTACTGTATTACACACCAGTTTGCTTGTTTATGGTGATTTTTCCACGCGAGTGCTGAGGAACTTCCTTCACTAAACCACTTCACTCTTCAATAATCAACACAAAATAAGCTTCCTGAGCTTTCCAGTTTCTCCTTGTGAACTCTTAGCTCTGATATCTGACGTTCAGTGACATTTAGTTTAGCTCTAATGGGTGGTAAATAGTCCATAAGGTTATGAGGATGTGGTAAGTTGAATGTGTTATCAGTGTTTAACCATGTGATGTCAGTTAAAGAGCTTCCTGTTACTTCCTAAATAGCCTTAAGAGATTGTACATCACTAAAGACACAACATGTCCATCCAGGATTTTCCTTTCAGAAGACTGTCTCAGGACTGCAGGGTGCCGGTTAGAGTTTCCTCATTAAAAAAAGATCTCGAATGCGTGATGTAGTGAACGCAGCAGTGACATCAGAAAACCTGGCATCAGATTTATGACATCATCACGGTTGCACTGCGAGCTGAGCTGCTCAGTAAGTTGTCAGTCAGGCTCACGGGATGTGACAGCTGCTGCCACGACTCTGGATTTGATTACACTCGAAGCTCGACGGTTTTGAAGATTCGGTACGGTGCTTGATGATTGATTGATCGTGCAGACGGAAGATGCTGTTGCAGCTCAGTAATCACTCGCATGGCCATTAGGAGATTAGAGAGTGCGCTCGGCTGTCTGGACGACGCCAGCCACGATCTGATCTGCACAAATCCAGATTTCATATGAGTAAAAGGTTTAATATTAGTAAAAAGAGTGAGTGAGTGAGTGAGTGAGGCTTCTATTATTTATATTTTTGTTCTTTAGTAATGTAGGCTGTTCATGTGTTCATTTACTTCACTCATCCAACACTTAGAGGAAGAAAAAGAAACATCTTCTTATTAGAGGTGTAGTGATCGGATGATTTGGATTGGTGCATTGATTTTATTTACAGTGGAATGAATAAAATGAATTGAGACAACAAGCTTATTATCAATTGTTTATAAGATGGATTATTATTGTTAGCAAAAATGTGCAGACAACCGGTGTAATTAAGATACCAATTCAACTTTATTGTCATTGTGCAGAGCCAATGAAATGCAGTTTTTTCACAAATCCCAGCTTGCTAGGAAGCTGGGGTCAGAGCGCAGGGTCAGCCATGATACAGCACCCCTGGAGCAGATGTGGTTAAGGGCTTTGCTCAAGCGCCCAAACGCAGCAGCTACTTGACAGCGCTGGGGCTTGAACCCCCAACCTTCTGCTCAGTAACCCAGAGCCTTAACCGTTCAGCCACTGCAGCCAGCTAATACACATCATTCCTATTTTAAAACTGATGTGTAAATCGGCTTGCAAGCTGATTCATCCATCCATTCATCCATTAGTCTTTACATCATCCTTCGCAAATTAACGTTAAGCCTACCCCGGATTCAGAACAGGCTGTATATCGATCTAAATCTAACACTACTGTATCAGATGGAGTTGTAGCAGATACACTGGTATTGTCAGATAGCAAATCGAATCGAAATTGTATCGTATTGTATGGACGCTTGAGGTTTACACCCCTGACAGTCGCACAAGAAAACATTTCATTTGATATGCTTGTTTAAACTCAACAGACAGCAGTTGGTTCATGTATAAACGCTAATCTAATCTTTAAACGCTAACCTTCTGCTTGTTGGTAGGAGCTAATTTTATTAGGCATGATAATTAGCTTAAAGAGATGCTAGCCTGTATTTCCAGAATCGCATGGAAACAGTGACTAAACTGAGTGCAAAATCTGGTATATAACTCTAATGCTAGAACAACATGGTCATTTACTATACATTCATCTGATGCTAGAACAACATGGCCATTTACTATATGTTCATCTGATGCTAGAACAACATGGTCATTTACTATACGTTCATCTGATGCTAGCACAACATGGTCATTTACTATTTGTTCACGCTTGCAAGTGACATTAAATTGAGACTTTCTCACTCCTACGCAAATTAGGTACGACACAGTAATGAGAGAAATCCAAACATTTGGCTTTGGAGTGATTCCTCGGGTGAGTCCTGTGATGCGTGTGGTCCGACTTTTCTTCAGTTCCCCACTCACAGCTTGACCTCCTACCTGCAATTCCTATTTAAGCGAGAGAGGCTACATGTTACTCAACTGCTCGCTTATTTCCCATAGTGTCTATTAGGGCAAACAATTAGCTCAGCTCAGCATATTTACGTTAGTTAGCGCTCGTTATTTGGTTTTCTGGCGAGGCATAAGATGGGATGGGGCCAAGCATATGTGTGCTGTATGAGGATGCTTTCAAACATTGCGTGTGTTTTGTTGAGGGAATTGAGTCGTAAAGTATGACATGGGTGCAAATGAGGCATCGGAGCAGACGTCTCTTTTTAAAAGTTTAAACATGCCACCAGTGTAATAAACAAATCCTCAAGGGTGAAGCGTTTCACAAAACCGCTGTTCTGAAGTCAATCATATTCCACAAAAAAGGGGCCTAAAAACACTCCCTGCTGCTTGCTGTAACACCAGGAGTCTGCTGATGGAGATCTTTAAATATTATTCCTGTGTGTGTGTGTGTGTGTGTGTGTGTGTGTGTGTTGAGCTGTGAATAGCAGAATAACTTAGTAAGTGTGTGCTCTGAGGATGTGTACGTAATGAAATGACTAAATACAGCATATCTGCAGTTCTCCAAAACTGTTAGTGTATGCATTGTGTGCACATTTTTAGTTATCTCAGTGTGTATGTATAAACTCTTTGTGTGCATTTGAGTTTTTTTTTTTTTTTTTTTTTTTTTTTTTGAATACGCTGTGTGTGAGGTCTTGCATGTCTGTGGTTTTTTGCGAGTGGCCGTGGAACAATAGCGCCATTCTGCGATTCAGCTATGGCCGAGCAGGCGCGGGGACGGACACACACACGGCAGATGGAAAGGATCGAGTTCCTACCGGCACCTGGCTTCCCCGAACAGACCAGCTCACTTTTCCCGGGCACGCCGTTAGAGAAAGAGGGACGAACCAAATTCCACGTCTATCAGAACAGCCAGGATCGAGTTCTCTCAGGGGTCGCGGAGTTAACCAGAGAGATGTGAGAGCGAGCGGCTGTAAGTCGAGGATTGGCATCTGAAAGCGACTTCTGTAACAGATTTGACAAAGTCATGCATTATCAGCTCATTTTGTGAAGAACGGTCCCGATGCTGAGGATAAGATAGGACAGATCTTGAAATATCGCATCTTCATCCTTTTGCAGTGTGACACAAGAACCGAAGCATAAATGAGCTTGTGAGCGGTGCAGTGAAGCAAAAAAAAAAAAAATTCTGTGTATGCTAATTGAGGCGAGTTGTCCATGAAATCAGCAAAAGTGTTTTTGAGGTTTACATTCCTTTGAAAAATTTGTGCTGACGTCTGGCTTGGCATACACTTCGGCGCTTCAGAATTTTTTTCCTTTGAAACTTTGAAGCTGTAAAGGTAATTACTTAAATCGGAAGTAACCACTGTGTTAACTGTCGTCTTTTGCTGATCACAGCTCTCTCTGGAAGCTGCACTTCAAACATCTCGCTTCCGCCACTGAGCGGAAGTCACATCGGTGTGGTTACAAATCTTTGGTCACTGTAGGTAAGAATTGCAATGTCAGACAGCGTGTAACTATTTCTGAATGAGGAAGAAGCATGACTAAAAGGAAAAAGCAGACCAAATTAGGGGATGATGTCTCTCAGGTATTTTAGTCACGTTTAGTCAGACTACTGTTTGAGCATTGATGTTGTTCTGAGAAAGGAGACAGAGCGTGCTGTGGATACACACACGATCGAGAGAAAAAGACAAGTAGGCCTCGCTGCACAACCAAAAGTCCGAGAGGTGGAGTCAGACCTGATCCAGCTCCTCCTACCTGCGAGGAGGTAGGAGGTCGAAAGTCCAGGGGGTGGAGATGGGAGATGCCGCAGTGTGTTTCAGGCTGGATAAGCGTGTTGTGTCGTGCTGTAGAGCGGCTCAGGGGTTAGGGGTTAGAGTTAGGGTTATAGAGGGAGTTGGATCAGGTCCAGCTCCAACCCCTGGAATTTTTTTGATCCTGCAGTGAGGTCTGTCTCAAAAATGAAGCGAAATCTTCAGATCCTCACTCACGCTTGCTTTAATTCCTATTTGCAGTTCCCGGGTAAGCGATCGCTACCTGAAAATAATCCACAACAGAGTGGAAATTGATTATTTTTACATAACAGCATGTACTGAAGTGGTTTATTTACATATAATGTTGTGAAAACCCAAAAAATTTATAACGCTTCTGCTATAACAGCTATAAACAACGGTTCTCTCACCGGCCTGTCTTTTTTTCCCTCTTTCTCTTGAAGGTAATATGACAAACATTGATAGGAGAAAAAAAATGCTAAATAAATATTTCCTCAAAGAAAACCTATTATGATGTAATTCATATTGGAAGGAGCACATTAATATAAACGTGGGATTTGAATGATAGCCGAATTCCACTACTGCGCGAGCTGCCGTTATAGAAAATAAATCACTTTCTGACCAGTCAGATTTGAGAATTCAGCAGTGCTATGGTGTAAAAAATGGTAAACAATATTTTGTTCAATGAATAAGGAGATATTTTGGTGTATAAATATAAGTGTAAGTGCAAGTAGTAATGCATGTGTGTTAAGCTGTAAGAAGGTATTAAGTGCAATAACTGTTGTTGTTTGACTGAAAAGTCTCGTTTCCGTGGAGATAAAGGGGTATTCACCGTGGCTGACATTTCAGAGCTCTCTCTTCAGACCCGAGACTCCTTTCTGTAATGGAAACATTGACAAACATCTTCCTCCACAATCTCTGCTCTGCGCCTGCTGCTCTGTAATTAAATTAAAGCTCATTAGTGTTGATTTGATCTCCAACATGTTGCTCAGTGTTGCACATGATCCATCATCTGCCGAGATATTATTATTTATTATTGTTATTAATCTGGTTCTTTACATTGAGGCTTAAAAAATTAGCGGTAATAATTACCAAAATGTTTAAATATGGTTTCATTTCACAAGCTTTATAAACAATTGCTTAATGTACGTCACAGAGTACAGTATTATTATATTGCATTTAAAAGAAATGAAACGTTTTTACATCAGATTTTAAATTCTTCAGTGGTGTCATTTGTAGTCATTTGTATTTATTTATTTATTTATTTATTTTTAATCAATGTGTCAGCTGAGCATGTACAACATTTTAACTCGCATTGACCAACTCGGAAGTGGTGTTTAGTTTGTTCTGCTTATAGAGAAAATATTACAGTAACCTGTGGAAGTGATGGTTGGAACTCATGGAAGTGATCGATGAGAACTGCTTGCTGTATGACTTTTCCCCTGAGAGCTATCATGTCCGGGATCTCAAGAAGAAACGTTTCACTTTTCCGCAAGCTACACTGCATGATTTACTGTATATTGAGTAGACTAATCATACAGCTGTATACTCCCCAGCCAAATGTTCTATGCCGCTACTTGGTAGGGGTGGGTGACATGAGAAAAATATCTTTATATCAGATGTTGTGATATAAAAGTTTGCTAACCAACTGCCAGAAAAAAACAGTAGTGTCACATTAAGAAAAAAGTTAAATTTTTTTTTTATGTCTACAAAAATAAATGACTTTAAACTGAAACAGATAAAAAATAAATTCTAATAATTTTTCTAATAATAAATAATAAAAGAAAATTCAGTTCAAAAATCAACTAATTCAAAAGCACCTGCTCCTAATCACAGTCTGTAATTGCAGCTGTTTTCACTGTTCCTACTTCTGATGATGCTCCCATGCAGAAAAAAATAAAATCCGCACAGAATGCTGACACAATGCATATAAAGTAGTTAATCACTGGAACTTTTTAACATTTCCGTGTTACGCATGTGGCAGTGTAAGTAGCAGTCTTTCATATCTTGCACTGAGATAGTGAACAATGGCAGCAAACACAGCTGGTTATCACCAAATGTACAAATCATTTAAGTAAACATTCACACTTGAGCTTTCAGTCATTTTCCACTGATGTACCTGTGAGAAAGAAATGGCCTTGTGCTTTTAGTTGGGATGAGGGTGAACATTTTTAGATTTTCGGATTGCAGCACATATGTCTAGCCAGTATTTCAAATAATCTGACAACTCGAAAACCTTAACTAGCTATATTAGCTGTGAGCTTAGCAAGCCATCTGACAAATCTTGTTAGCGTAGCGGAGCTGCCAAGAGTTGTCTTCCAAGGATAGCTGGCTAATACTAACCAAGCAGGGGCAAAGCAGGTGCAATCTGTGCAGCTCATGGGGTATTTCTGCTCAAACAGCAGAAGAAACAGGTTTTGCTCAGTAAGAAAAAAAATTAGAGGGAACGTTGCCTGAGGTATTTCAGAAAAGTGTATTGTGACGACATTTATCACAATATTAATATTTTCTTGTCATATTTGTTGACCCTAACATTTGGTGTACTATTTTCAGATATAGTTTAGTAAGATAATATGTGGTTTATATAAGAGTAATATTTATTGGAGCCACAGAGTATTTTATTCCTGAACTTTCCACTTTTTTTATTTGAGTTATTGATGTTTGGATGAAACTCATTCAGTTAAAGTTACCAATCTAACTGGCTGATAACTATAATGGCTTTGATAAGAAATCGTCATGCTATCGCACGATCTGCCCTGATATAACTAACTACTTAACTGATGCTAGCTAGCAGATTATACACACTGCCTGTTATCGAACTTTTATGCCTTCTGTTAATCAAACATAATTATGACTATTGTTTAACACATAAAAGACAAAGCCTGTAAATGTTCTTTGGGAGTTCAAGAATCGGGCTTTGCTAACCGGATTTCATCAACTTCCTTTCTGCATCTCGTCAGACGCTCCAGCTGAGACACAGCCTCGCCTTTTCTTCTCATTCCCTCCTTTTCCTCCTCCTCCTCCACCTCCTCCTCCTCCTCCTCCTCCTCTGCATCTTGCTCTCAGGAGAGCCTCAGTCATATTAACTGAAAAATAATTGAGCCTTCAAGTGTAGAGGAGCTAAATACTGAATGCTAATTATCTGATCA
Source organism: Pangasianodon hypophthalmus (assembly GCF_027358585.1). Lineage (NCBI taxonomy): Eukaryota > Metazoa > Chordata > Actinopteri > Siluriformes > Pangasiidae > Pangasianodon > Pangasianodon hypophthalmus. The sequence goes on along the minus strand of NC_069731.1, from coordinate 7,784,710 downwards.
GTGGCACTTGAGACATGGATCTAAACGTGCAGTGCGTGATAGGTAGTCATCTGAAAACACAAAAGAATAACAATGAAGTGAAACATGCGCTTTCAGCACACAGGCTCGGTATCTAACAGCATAACTATCCTTGTAGATTAGTGACTTGGAATTAGGAAAGATTGACAAGTTCACGAAGTCATTCGTGTATATAAAGACGACATGAAGTAATGATTTCTGTGTGTAAACACAGAGGTACTTTATTAGCTACAGTTTATTAGCTGCGCCTTCCTTGTATTTCCACATATTTTATCAGGGTAACTTGTCATTGTATTAGAGCTGTTATGGTCTGAAACTTTCACGGTGTTAATCGACCATTTAAAAACACACAAGGTGATTGAAGAAAACTTTTATTATGAAATTTTTGTACAAAATTTTCTTTGCACATCCTTGTAAATATGTATAACAAAACCCAAAAGGAAAGAAAGAGCTCAAATCCCCTAATTGTTCTTCCTTTCTAATTTTTGAATTGAACTTTCCTTAAAATCTCTTGCACTGTCCGTATTTATCACATTGTCGTTATAAGCTGGAAGAGAGAGTGGCTGTGAGGGGGGGAATCTAACTAGCATGACAGTGTGCAGCACTGTTTAGCCAGAAATAGATATAGTTTAGTTAGTTCCGGTCAGGACTTGCCTTGTTCTTCTGTCCAGCATGTACGATAAAGTTACGAACATGCTAGGAGTGGCAGAAGAGGTAGCAATGTAACGTGTTTACAGCAGAAGCGGATGACACAGCCAAATGGTTTTCAGTGCACGCAGAGTCCCCTGTGCAGAGAAATGGAGGGTGCTGTAGTATAATTTAGGGCGAGTCCAGAGGGAGGGAGTTGTGAATTTTTTGGGGAGTTGAAGCCTGACACAAAAGGGATGAGAACCGCTGGAGTAGGAAACTTGATTGTGTGAAAGAATGAACAGGTAGACGGTAATAGATGGAAATGCACTTTAAGCAGTACTTTGAAAAAAGTGTGTGGTGAGGTATACACCATGACTAATTTTCACACATAACAACCCTACCATTAGGTATACAGTAACTACAGCGTCCCGGTATAACTACAGGTATACAGTAACTACAGCGTACCGGTATAACTACAGCGTACCGGCATAACTACAGGTATACAGTAACTACAGCGTACCGGCATAACTACAGGTGTACAGTAACTACAGCGTACCGGCATAACTACAGGTGTACAGTAACTACAGCGTACCGGCATAACTACAGGTATACAGTAACTACAGCGTGCCGGCATAACTACAGGTATACAGTAACTACAGCGTACCGGTATAACTACAGCGTACCGGCATAACTACAGGTATACAGTAACTACAGCGTACCGGCATAACTACAGGTATACAGTAACTACAGCGTACCGGTATAACTACAGGTATACAGTAACTACAGCGTACCGGCATAACTACAGGTATACAGTAACTACAGCGTACCGGCATAACTACAGGTATACAGTTACTACAGCGTGCCGGTATAACTACAGGTATACAGTAACTACAGCGTACCGGCATAACTACAGGTATACAGTTACTACAGCGTACCGGCATAACTACAGGTATACAGTTACTACAGCGTGCCGGTATAACTACAGGTATACAGTAACTACAGCGTACCGGCATAACTACAGCGTACCGGCATAACTACAGGTATACAGTAACTACAGCGTACCGCTATAACTATAGGTATACAGTAACTACAGCGTACTGGTATAACTACAGGTATACAGTAACTACAGCGTACCGGTATAACTACAGGTATACAGTAACTACAGCGTACTGGTATAACTACAGGTATACAGTAACTACAGCGTACCGCTATAACTATAGGTATACAGTAACTACAGGTATACAGTAACTACAGAGTACCGGTATAACTACAGCGTCCCGGTATAACCACAGGTATACAGTAACTACAGCGTACCGGCATAACCATAGGTATACAGTAACTACAGCGTACCGGCATAACCACAGGTATACAGTAACTACAGCGTACCGGCATAACTATAGGTATACAGTAACTACAGCGTACCGGCATAACTATAGGTATACAGTAACTACAGCGTACCGGCATAACTACAGGTATACAGTAACTGCAGCGTACCGGCATAACTACAGGCATACAGTAACTATAGGTATACAGTAACTACAGCGTACCGGTATAACTACAGGTATACAGTAACTACAGCGTACCGGCATAACTACAGGTATACAGTAACTACAGGTATACAGTAACTAGAGCGTACGGGTATAACTACAGGTATACAGTAACTACAGGTATACAGTAACTAGAGCGTACGGGTATAACTACAGGTATACAGTAACTACAGGTATACAGCAACTACAGCGTACCGGTATAACTACAGGCATACAGTAACTTTGATCGTAAGTCAGGGTGTAAACTGTACGTTGTTTCTAAGCCCGGTTGTTTCTAGCACGGTGTAGAATTTGTAGAAGTTGCACCACAGACTACCACATATATACAGTACTGTGTAAAAGTCTTAGGCACCCTATATTTTTTTTTTTTTTAGTGAAAACTTTGTTAGATTTTTATTTTATGACTTCAACATTATCGAGTCAGTACAAAAACCATTTTAGATTCCCTAACATTAGTTTTCCAGCACAAAATTAAATGTTACAGAAGAATGTATGTCAGTAAAGAAAGCTGCATATTACATAAAAGACCACTTTTCAGACAAAAAAAACATAATGAAGGCTGCTGGGTTTTGCTGCAAAAATTAGAAGCAAGTGTGACAGTCAAAGTCTCCAGAAGAACTGTGGCTGCTTCTGCAAGATGCTCAATAAAACTTACCAGTTAACTTCGTTAGAAAACTGCATGCATTGTACCTGAGACTACTAATTCTTTTTTTTAAGCAAAGGATCGTCACACCAAATATTGACTTTGTTTCATTTATTACTGTTTACTGCTTTTTATAGTATTTTTTTTTAAATGTAGAAACATTTAATTTCATTATTTTTGAAGGCATCTTTGCTTTACAGCATTTCTTTGCATGTGCCTAAGACTTGTGCACAGTACTGTACATCGTAACTAATAATGCACAAAGTGAACATAGATAAAAAAAAAAAAATGAGTGACTACTTTCACCATCACCAGCTAATCAGAAACAGTATCTAACAAACACCGGAAAGTGTTTAGCTTTTGTCTGAGTGTAGCATTTACTCCAAGCAAGGTTTGTCTTTAACTATGATCGTTTGCATTATAGGGATGTAATCACGTATGGATATTAATAGATACAAATACAGATATGAATACATTATTTCCACATCTTTAAAAAAAATCATTTAAAAGGAGTTTAAAGAATCATTAAACTATGCAACACAGCTGCACCATGAAGCATGAGAGCACTGTATCCACAGCCATGTGAGTGCACATAAACACACACAGAGCAATTTCCATATTCAAATAACAGCGTACATAGGACTATTTTACATACTGCACCATATTTACATACACATACAGAATTTGTTATGCAGTGAGAAAAATGGCTTGTTTTCCGATTCAGCAATAGCACTGAAGTCACACTCATGACTTCTTAGCTATGTTACATCATCAATGGTGATTTTAATTATTATCTGAAAACGATTAACCACATTATATGCTAATTTTCTGCTTTTGTGTCAAATAAGACCCTGTTCACACTTTCAATGCGTCTTGATTATGTCTACGTAGAGTTTATTTACAGAAAACTGAAAGTGTAGATCCATTCCAAAAGCTGACCGAAACTAACTTTGGAAAGATCAGAATCTTTCAAAAACAGTAGGAGGATCTTAGCTGTCAGTCAAACAAGGGGGCGGGTAGTAAACAGCAAGGGCTGATTTATGAACGCACACGTTTTATTTTAGTCCTTTTAATTAAAATGGTGCTTCACTTTGACTGATCAGGACGTCGCTGTTTTTGCTGTGCCTGAGAAACATTATACAGAGTCACATCCTCTAATGAAAAACATTTATTTGCAGGCATGATCTGACACTTTCGAACTTTTCTCAGAGCTTGATTAAAGCTAAACGCTTGTCTGACTCCCAGCTTGTCGCTTATTACGAATTAAACTTAGAGCAACCTAATTTTAAAACGTAGCAAGTCCCTAAACACCGATTCTGTATAAACAGCTCCATTACACTGACTTAAAAGGGAAAAGTGGCTCCAATCGACCAAATGTTTTAATGAATGAGTAGCGGAGATAAACACTGCATCGTTTCATTTTCTATATTCAGCTGTCAGTTTGAAAACATGTAAAACGCATTAATAAAATTAAATGATGGAGCATTGTTTCTGCTACTCATTCAATAAGATATTTAAAAGAAATAACTCTTCCACTTCTCTAAGAGAAATGTAGTTATATTGATTGTCTCTCCTGTCCAATCATAGTGGAGATGGGAGGGAATTTCAGAAGCTTTGGGTGTGTAAAGTGTCTTTGTTGAACTGCTGTGCTTTGCCCCTCTGAAATGCCTTCCCGAAACAAATTTGTTAGCGAAGCAGGACATGTTGGCCGATGCTGTTGGTCGATGCTATTGGCCAAATTTGAGAAGCGTGTTATTTTAATCTTTTACTACACAGTTCAGATTCTACATGCGTATAGCTCACCAAGAGCACTGACAGTTTGGGAAACATTTTGCCAGAAGACATTTCCTTGTTATTTTTGCCTTTTTTAATAATGCAGAGAACTCAACCCCTTGTGTGACTCCTCACTGAATGAAAGTGAATGGCTGTGGAATTTCAGATGTTGAGATCAGTGTAAAATGTACCATTAGGTTGAGCTTACTTGTCACTCCTCCTGCTGCTCCACTCACATCACTTTACCTTCACGCTTCACTGTAAATGAACAGGAGACGAACAGTCAACACTTTCTGTGTGAAAAGCTCCTAATGCATACAAAATCAGTTTTTAAAAAAAAAAAAAAAATTCAGTTAAAAAAACAGTCAAAAGGGCCAAATAAATTTACTCAAGGCCTGGCTTGAAGGGCTGATTGAATTGCCTTGCTCTACACCATCCATCAGTGGAAAGGGACCATCATGGCTGCACCACTGAGAAGATATTTTTGGACCATTTTCATTATTTGGACCATTTTCGACTGGACAGTTGAAGATTAGAACAAGACCAGGCAATGTTTTCCTGTGCCCACTGTAACTTCATATTCCTGTTCTTGGCTAACAGGAGTGGAACCTAATGTGGTCTTCTGCTGTTGTAGTCCGTCTGCCTCAAGGTTTGGTGCATTCTGAGATGCTTTTCTGCTCACCACAGTTGTAAAGAGTGGTTATTTTAGTTACCCGTCAGCTGAAACCAGTTAGCTCAAACCAGTCTCTCATCAACAAGGCGTTTTCATCCACAGACCTACCACTCTGCGTAAACTCTAGAGACTGGTGTGTGTGAAAATCCGAGGAGATCGGCTGTTTCTGAAATACTCAAACCAGCCAGTCTGGTGCCAGAAACCTGTCAGAGTCACTGAAATCTCGTTTCCCCCTCATTCGGATGTTTCATGTCAGCATTAACTGAAGCTCGTGACCTGATGGCTGCTGGCTGATTTAAAAAATTGCAAGAATAAACAGGGGTACAGGTGTTCCTAATAAAGTGCCCAGTCAGGGCATATATATATATACAGTATATATATCTGTGTGTGTGTTTTTGTGTCTGATAAATCTAAAGCATCACAAACAACTTGTTGGCAAACACGCAGCTCATTAAAATATGTAAAGTGTGTGTCTAATGTGAGGAAACCGTGCTGAGAGTTTGACATTGCTGCATATTTTATCTATGAGCTATTACTCTGCATCTGCTTTATAGCCCCTTGTGAGTTTCAGCATACTTTGTGCATGCGTTTGTGCGTATATCAGAGACAGAGATGAGAGGATCTACAGCACTCCTAGAGTTCTCTTGTTACCGGTAGAGCTCCTTCTAAATGGGTCATCGTTAGCCAAGAGGGAACAGAGCCAGCCTTGTCAAAGGAAACAGCCCAGCCACTAACAGCCCGTGTAACACAAAACCACTAGCTAACAGGCTAACACCTGAGCCCTGCAATCCAGGAGCATCATGGGTATAACGGTTATCCATTTCTAATGAATTCATTCAGAAGTTTCTAACCCCTGCTTTGCATGCAGCAGTCAGGATTAGACTGTGTTAGTCAGCAGAATAGGGTTTTAAAGGTCAAATAACAGCTGTACCATTGTTTTAGGGCTGTGAGGCCAATGATGATAAAATACAGACATTAGGTTGTAATTAAACATCCTTTAAAAGATGAGAATAACACTGCACTACTCTTCGAATGTGTGTTAACTGAGCATTAGCATTTTTCTACCAGATAGAACAAAAATTGCCAAATCTTACATCCAGTGGCTTTAAAGTAAAGGCTTGAATGTAGGTAATGAAAAACAAGACATTGTAATTTTGGTCAAAATTCAATTTTTTATTATGTTTGGCCGGGTTTCAGAATAAAGATGGGTGCATAGTTTTCCCAGAATGCCACAGATTTTGTTAACCACCCTCACATAAAACGCAGTTTAAATTAGACATAGAAAGCAGAAAATCAATTTAGATTTCTAACTGTTTTGTTAGGACTACGCTCCGCTAACACTCATGCTGATCCAGTTACACTGACTGCTGAGTAGATTGCCTGTTCACACAAGCATGTGTTTATCACACCAGGTATCTCTGTTTGTACCACAATGCTGCTCCATTATGAACCATGTCGAATCATTCACAGGGACTTGTATATTGAAAAAGCTGTAACCACTGATATGGTGAAGCTTTTTGTAAGGACACATTTATTTCAAATTTTTGGAAGAGATTAAATCATTCCTTTAAGGTTTTCCGCCACACGACAGTCTTCAGGACAAAGGTCTTTCTTTGTAACATGACAAACGTTACGGTTTGAAAGTTTCATTGTATGATTAAAAAAAATGTTGTTCATTTATTGATTGTAATGCAAATTATAGCAAGACGCTAGTAGTCCCATACATGAACATAACTGAACTTTTCCATATTGGGTGATATGATATATTAATATCACATTTATTGTACTTAGCATAGATTAATTGATTAAGAGAATCTGCTGATGAGCTGTGCTGGTCGATAAACTTCATTTGGTCTTAAATAGCCTAGGTTATATGAACATATTTAAAAAATTCTTAAATAAACTACTGTGCACTTCTTTAGCCTTATCCGGACAGGATTAAATTTACATGGTTGTGGCGTAATTTCCTATTTTACAGATGCTCCTCTCTGACTTTATTCCCATCCGGATTGGCCACGTCCTCCTCTGAGAAAATTACAGGTCAAATTACCTACTGTTTTTCTCCAAACTCAGCGCTCGTCTTATAATTTTAGTCCGGATACACATGTCTGTGATTTTCTATACAGATGTCGCCTTGTGTTGGGAAGAAAAGATGTTTTTTTTTATCTTTATGCTGCTACTTGCCATATTTACTCTTGCAGCACGAGTATCATTGCCCCTCCCCCAGATATTAAACACTTCCTGAGTCACTTAACGATAAAAAATGGATGCTTCTCATATACTTTGTGATTATCGTTGTATTGTATTTTCATATTGTTGCTGGAACTTTGGTTTGCCCCAATCTGAGATTAGCCAGCGCCTCTTCTTTACTCCAGTGCCTCTTTAACCGCTTGGACACCATGTTGTGAATGGAATGTGATCATATGACCACGTGCCAAACATCCAGGTTCGTGGGAAAAACCATCCTGCTAGAAACTTGCTCCTCCTGTGATAATTTTATTGCAGTCCGGATGCAATCACTAAGGAGACATGTAAAAAAATTATTACATACATCCCAGTGATAAACTAATCCAAACCGAATAGGGCTTATGACGCTTAAACAGTATCTTTAATATACAGTCGAGTAACCATAGCATGCAGAGCAGTGTCAGCGAGTGTGGTCATTAAAAACGAGTGCAAGATGCCATGAATTTCGCACACACAAAGATGTTCTCGGGCGTGGAGCAGCAAAGCGAGCTTGCAGAGAAACTGTCACCTGAGAGAGCACTTCAGTTCTGCGAGCACTGAGCACTGAGACACACACGAGTCATGTGAATTAAAGTAATTCATTTGTTATGTCTGTTTTGTTAGCATTCTGAGCATTTGTGTTTAAACAATTTCAACTGAAACGGCATGTTTTGGTATGGGATTTTCTTTTAATATACACTTGTGTATTTACGTGTATCCTTTTGTGTAAAGGAAATCTTAGAATTCTGAACAAGGACTGAAAAGCATGGTAGATCACTTCAATTTCTCTCCTTGGCCACCCTTTATAGAAGTGTATTCAGTGTTATCAGTAACATAGCAATATGTGAAATGCAATGCTGTTGCTAATGTAAACAGTAATAAAAATCCTGACAAAGTCACAGTGTTGTGCTCACAGTGCTTAAGTGTTATCTCTGAGTGGCAAGCACAAGTTAATGGCTAAAAAAGCTTATCGAGTCATAGAGCTAGCTCTGCACACCTTAATGTGTCACATGACTTTTGAATTAGGGATTAAAAATTAACAGGAAGAACAACATAGCAAGGACATATTGACATTGATGTAAAGCAGCAGTTTTACAAAGCACTGCTGGTGGTGGTCAACCTCACCGCAGAACTCAGCTGGGTAGTGACGTGAAAATTTCGAGATTTTTAAAGTGTAGCACTTTTTAGATGTGGAAGTTGCTCTTAACAGTAATGTTTCAGTGAAATATTTCAGGTTATAGTAGTAAACTTGCTGTATGGAAGTTAAAGGTACACATCTTCACATAAGCAGCTAGGTGAACGGTTTGAACGTGACCATTTCCAATATCAGGTGTCGTACTGCAATACACAATTAAACGCATTGAATGCTCTTGCTTAAGGTAAGCTTCCACTCTTTTTCTCTTTTTATTATATGTTCCGCAGTGGCAGAATTCTGGAAAACAGCCAGAAATGACAATTAATTAGGTTTTGACCACAGTCAAAGTTAGCATCTTGATGGATTTCTACCAATATGACATGGAAAAGTTTTTATATAGGTTTCTTTCTAGTTATTTTTTAGGTTACAGGCAATGTCACACTTTGTCATGCAGGTTGTTGGTTAGTTACATGCTGAAGCACAACAAACATAAGCCTAATCAATTCACTTTGTAATCAGATAGCTGTTGTCAAAACCACTACTCTACTGCGACGTCACATCATCAAAACAAAGAAGAGTGCTTACATACCCTGTACAGACGACAGAGGGCAAAGTTTTAACATGTTAAATGAAATAATAAATAAATAAAAGAAGAGATTGAGCGGAAGCGAGTGAGCAGAACTGACTGAATGAGAGAATGAGAGATTATTTACTCACCAGCGTTAGTGTGAACAGAGGTCAGTGGAGTGAAGAGACGATGATGACAGACGGAGATGACAATGATGATGACAGCGATGACAGTGAAGAGACAGCAATTTTATAAATAAATAAATAAATCGATGAGGTTATAATTGCAGAGCTAAGTGGTGCATCTTTCAGTGGAACTGGATTTAACATCTCTTAATGTAATTTTCTCAGAGATGCTAGAACTTCACATTTTAAAATGCTAGAACTTTACTTGTGGTTGAGAAACATGTAAAAAAGAGAACATATTTCAGTTTCAAATGTCAAAATATTTCCTCAGTGATGCACGTAAAAGCTACTTGAACATTAACATCCCCTCTTTGAGAATCTTTAACCGGATAAACCTGAGAGAGTGAGGTGCGAGTCAGTTCCACAGGCTGGTTTGGATTTAAAATGCATTTTAACTTTAAGGTCTATACGAACACGGCACGGATTTTTCGACATGGAGGCTCATTTAAAAAGGTTCAGGTCAGTCAGAAAACTCTCCAGAATTTCTCCTTGCTGGCGTTTTGATCATAACGTTCATCTGATAAAAGATTTGTGTTTAGTTTTATATCACCATAGCGGCCGACAGTTTGGCTCCACTGGCAGGCGGAACATTTAGCAATTGATTCGTTGTGTGTGTGTTACAAGGGGAGTTTTAGAACAAGGATATAACTTCCATATTATGTAAAATTTGCTGGTTTTTTTTTTTTTTGGGACTTCTATATCAGATATTCACGGAACAACCTCTAATCCTTAACGGTTATATTTAATACCACATCTTTCAATTAGCATTATCTTTGCTGCTCATTGGAGCTCTAGTTTTTAATCCAGACTTTTTTTTTTTTTTTTTTTTTTTTTGCTTTTTGCAGTTCATGCAAAATTTGACTGTGAAAGTAAAAAGAGCCCCGTGTCCTCGTCCTGATGATGGAGCAATATTTACAGACTCACAGACTCAGCAGTAGAGACATCTGCTACATGAGGGATTTTAGTTCCGTCAGGGCACTGGACCTTTCTCAATGAATAACTATTCCAGCAGATTCCCTTACCACTCGTATTTCTGTATTTTATTTTACGATGTAGATTGTAAAGATTTAACATCAGCATATGCTAGCAGGAATTATCACTTAAAAGTACGCCAAAAGAGCAGACTCTTTCTACAATTAAAACTGACTGATTTAGAACCGATGTAGAAGGTGTTTAGAACTTTACTATAATAACTGACAGCGCCTGGAAGCCCCGCCCCTTCCCCCATCCCCCATCTCGCATGCGAGCGGCGCTCTCGCTTTGTGTCAAAGGTAAATAGAGAATGTTTTGGGTTCGCTAATATGAAATATAGTCTATTACTGTATGTTTGACTTGGCTAATATCAGACAAGTATGTATTCATTGGTTAAGTGTATGTATTAGGGATGTCACCGAAAATGATCAAACACGACAATTTCTGTTTTCATCCAAAAGCAAAAACTTTGGACAAAGATTTTGATCTAAAACAATTAAATATGCCTACAACAAAGTGTCAAATCTAACCCTACAAATAATGTTAATGGCGAAGATAATTAGAACGTGATTAAATATGCTTTTTTCTCCTGCATCAGTTAGCATCCAAATGGGTTTGAACATCAGACCAACAGAGAAAAATGTCAGCCATGTGGACATTAGACAGTAAATTTGTAAAAGGATTGTATCAAAAGTGTACTGTTATGTTTTTTTAAAAAAAATATTTACTGTGCATTGCTGTTGAATCACCTAAAAATCCACCATCATACTTGTCACTGCCAGCAAGCAGTTCCTGACTACACATCTGGTAATAACGTTAATCTTTTTCCTGCCTTTTTCTCGGTTCTGGGCAATTAAATGATTTATCACAATTTTTTTTTCTAATTGTAAATCGCAAGTAGCCAAAAATCTATATCGTACAAGCCTAAATTGCACTGAACAACATTATCTGGACTTTTAAGGTATTGTATGATATTGAAGTACACAGGTGTCATAGCCTAAATTTCTCATTCTGTTCCACTCAAGTGTGTGAATGAAATTATGGTCCTGTCCACGTGTGTATGGCTGATTTGAATAAATTTGCGATCTGGCCTCACAAATGTTTTCTGAGAACACACACATTGTGTTTTTGCGTGTGTTACGAATGTGCTTGGACGTTTATAACGGCTGTTGACCAGGCTGTTAATTTGTGGTCTGTAATTTCTTATTTGATAACGTGTTTGTAATTTAATTTCGCTTTGTTTTATTATTACACCTTAACCTTAAGCAGTAGTTCTACCTCATCGTCACTCCTCACAGATGAATCCTCATTTTTGTCGGTTTTTGTGTTAGAACTTTTCCCCGTGTTGGTGTTTTTCTGCATTTCCACTCAATACACAGCTCTTAAGGTCACTCTTGAGGTGTCTGACATAACATTTTATGAAGTACTATCACTAGGCTGGAGTATTAATAGGAGTGTTTTCATTTTTGAAAGCATTATGTGGCTGGGGAATTTTTTTTGGTTATAAACTGTGTTTTAGGAAATATCCGTATGTGGTCAAGGCCTCTGTGTGATAATGTTGTTCTACAATTCCTTATGTTTTTTTTTTTTTTTTTTTTTCCCTTTTATACGCGCTCAATGTTGGCCGACAGTTTATTCTCCTCTCAGGAGATGCAGTCTCTCAGTTTCTTCTCTGTTTTTTAGTGTGTTTGTGTCTAGCTCATGTAGAGTTGGCAGATGCTCATGTGTCTTACACACTGCTGTGTTGTGGGTAGGTGTCATGCTGAAGTGTTTGCGCATGCTGTGATCCTGATTGATTTTGTTTTCTTTCTCTTTCGCTCCATCATGTTCTCGCTCTCCCGCTCTGTTTTTGCTGCTGTGTAATGCAGGGTGTTTCCCCATATATAAATATATGAAAGAAGAAAAAAGTCGCACTTTATTGCTTGTGTGTAAATGTATCAAATACACCATCTGTACGATCATTATTATCAAAGTTAAAGATAAATACAAAAGTGACTTAAAAAAAAAAACGACAAGCGACTTGCCAGCTGCTAGAGTGAAGGTTATATTCCTCTTATCGCACAATAATCAGTCTGCCTATCAGTCTGGGAGGGTGAAGGCTTACATATGCCAGCTATTTGGAGTAGAGAGCTCAAACTGCCCTCTTTCGTATACATAACCAAAACAGAAAGGCCATATTTCCCCAGCGTCTCTGTAATCAACGAGAGAGAAAGGCCTGAGATCCTTCCCACTTAATAGAGATGAACAGAGAAGCCAAAAACCCTTCCTAAGTAAAATTACTGTTATTATGTAAAAGTAACAGTTAAAAGGAGTCTTTCAAAGAACTACGTGAGTAAACCAGTCCCATGTTATGATCGCCTGAAGACCTGGGCAGCATCTGAAAAGTGTGTTGTCTACGTTACCATGACAACAGAAAGTAGCTAGCAGATAAACAATTGTATAAAATAATAGTCTAATATCTAATAATCATATAAAAGCAGCAATAATAGTATCAGTAATCGTATAAACGTGTATCTATACACTAGGCTTACATTGTAATGTATAGTATACATGAAATAGCACAACAGTCGTGAAGACAGGTTACTATTGGTGGATAAAATCATAAGAATTTAAGGTTCTAGAGATTTATTGGCTTTGATGGATAAAACTCAGGGTAAGTGTTATTTATTCCACTCAGTTGGATGCTATCATTGATGATAAGATGAAACTTTATAGAGTATTTACTTTATACCACAGCGCAGATGAATGCTCGAATCTGATTGGTCAGAAGGTGTGCATTATTTTTCTATAACAGCACAAACAGCAGTTCCGGCTATAACACGAACGAGAGGTTAATATTAACGCGCTCGTTCGAATACCTCGCGATTTCTATAGTAACAGCTCATAGACAGCGCAGAAGCGCCACATAATCTAAGACTAATAATAAACGGCTTTAAAACATGTCGTTTAACAAAGTAAAACTTATCATTGTTGATGTGGAGATGTTTTTTTTTTTAAGGAGATATTGTTTAATATTTATGGAAGGAAGTGCTTTGTAACAAAGTTTACCAGCTCAGGAAAGTCTTCAGGAGTTCAGAGTTCAGAGTTCATGCTTTTCGGTTTCTTGGTAAAATGACAAGCTGCGTATTTTTTGTGTGTGAGATAGATAGATAGAGAGAGAGAGAGAGAGAGAGACAGAGAGGTTGGTGAGGGAACGTCTGTTTACCACAGCTATAGTGTAGGTCAAAACAGGAATTAACTTGTCTCTCGGACTTTCCACAACATTAAATCTGGCTATAAACCACTAAAATGCATTCATTAATAAAGTAAACATTGTAATTATTGGCAAATGGCTGCGGTATAAGCAGAACAACACACTCCAGGCCTTGCTGTTCTACAGAGATAATAATAAAATACAGAGATTTATAACTATATCCACTGATGAAATTGTTGTTTGAGTGAAAAAACTGTCCTGTCGGTCTGGTGCTGCTTTTTATTTATTTGACTTCTTTAGCCTGTGCTAAATCTTGTACAGTGTTGCTCTACCTCCTACTGTAAGCTGACCTAGATTTATCCTCTTAATACATGTTTGTAGACTTGACAAATAGAGCGCTGGTTCTCCATTTATATGCTAATGGAAGGCTACAGTCAGTTGTAATATATTCCCAATCCACACGTCCAGACAATCCAACTGCTGCCCAGTCTGATAGCTAGTATAATATTATATAATATTATATGTTATATGATATTATACTATCATGAGAAATAAACAGTTTCAGCCCACGTGTGACTGGTGAAGATTGTTGGAGCGATAAGGTGCTCATGTAGAAAATGTTCGTTTATTTTCTCTTACTAATATATTATATCTGAATATTTTATATCTAGTATACCAATATACTATATCTGAGATGTGCACGGGTATTCAAATACCCAGTTGAGAAAATTATGTGACAAAGAAAAGCCACATCTAGAAAGATGCAGAGAGCAGCACTTTTGTGGTCTACTAGCTAGACATGCAAAACAGGACAACAAAATTTCGAGAGCAGGTGGTTTTTACTTTGGTGCACGCAATCAGATATGTATCTTACAGGACAAAAGAGCAGTACACGACACACGCTGACTTGAGGAAGTACTGTTGCTGGAGTAATCACTTACTTTTTCATGTCTACAAGTTCTGAGCTAGCTAGTCGAGCTCACTCAGCTTGATAGCGGCTTACATGTTTCCGCAGCTGTGAAATGCCGAAATCTCCACAGGGTTTGGCTCAAATCGTTTCTGGATCATTATCCAATGAAGCATTTAAAACTGAAGGGCCAGCGATGCTAATCTGTCTCCACTGTCTGCTGACTAAGCATTTGGCACCTGACGTGTAGACTTTTGGCAGGAAACAGCGTTATTTTTGATGAGGTCTCGAAATTGAATTCTTTAAAATTTGCACTTACTGTCTTTTAATTGGCTTACAGGTTTTTTTTTTCTGCATAAATGCATCATTATTATGTAACAGTGATCAAAAATAAATGTTTGAATGAAATTTTCGGTGGCCATCCTAACAAATAAATAAATAAACGTGGATATATACTATACACATATCTAATGTTAGCTGACGCTGAAGATACACTGATAGAGTTTATTTTACTTTAAAGAGCTCCAAACATTCTTCACTAGCGAGAGCCTGTGAGATTGGGGGAAGGGGGCGTGGCCTCCAGGCGGCGTCAGTAAATATCGGAGAGTTCAAAACACCTATGCGAATCATTCAGATTAATATGTCGATTGGCTCGTCTTCTGTTTCATTGGGGAGAAAATGATTGCTTTATTGCCATATTTTCGAGCAGTAGCACATACTAGCGTACTCTGAAGTTAAATTGCGGAGCTCCTGTGTGTAATGCGTAATAATATAGCCAAAGTAAATGTCACTGGACATTGTGGAAGTGTGATGTTATGTAGGGATGATACAGTCTTTATATCGCACAAGTCTAGAGCACACTGAGAGAAGGAATGTGTACAGAATGGCAGGAACGTGTTTGTGTGTGAGGTAGAGCTGTGCGATATGGCCAGAAATGTGGATATCGATAATTATCACAATATAGAATTTCATAAGACGGTCACGCTTTTTAAAGAATATCCTTCTAAATAATGCGGACTGAATAAACCAAACGTTTATTAATGTTTAAAATATTGAAATATTTATTATCAGTATACACAATATCCTTCTTTCTCCACTGTGCTTAGTGGCGTCAAATAGGTCTTTAGCCGTCAAATAGGTTGCACCACCTTGCCACCTTCGATGTGGGGAAAAAAAAAAAAAAAAAACCTCCAGCCCCTAAATTCAAAAATGTTTTAAATTCTAACATTTTTCCTGCTGTTAAACCATTTTCCTGCTTCTATGGATTTATTATTGCATTCTTTCACAACATGCAGAATTATAGCTGAATGATGAATTGACATTGTGTGGATTATTGAATAGAAAAAGCACAGGCTGATCCTGTTTTATTTTTAATTAAAAACTTCTAATTAAAAAAGAATATATCATATTTATAAATTGGAATATACTGTACAGGATAGACTGATAAGGCTGTTTATTTATTTAGATTTTAAAACTGTAAATGGCCGTATTGATAGAATGTACATGATCATATTTATGAATTCGAAAATAAATCTAATGATCTAATAATTTTAATCTTCAGCCTGAAATCTTTGAGAATGAATGGGATATTATCAGCCTGATTAAACTAATTAATATATAATGTATATATGTATAAAATGTATAAATAGTGTTTGCTGACTTTTTAGCCAACCTGGCTACTTACTGGTCTACACAATATAGCTAGCTTGATAGTGCTCCTGTTGGCCTAATTAGCCTAAGAGCCTAATTATGTTATGGCTAATTTTTAAGGCCGTAATATTATGGCTGATATTCAAGACCGTATCCCATCTCCCATTTAGACCTACGTCGACAGTCCCTTGTATTGAGGAAGACCAATAAAAAAAAAAATTTTTTTTTTTTTCAGTCTCTGTAACCAGGGCAGCGATGACCCACACAGCATGTGCCCATCATTCTCTGTCTGATTTCGAGCTTCTCCGCTATGTATCTATACAGCATTACAATCCTGAATTGCGTTTTGGGCTTAACTGCATTTCGACATGCGTTAGATATCCGACCCGGAAACCATGCGGGCCTTTCTCTTTAACAGTGTCATTAAGAGCAGATGACCTACCTTCATGTTCACTTTCACTCTCAGGCCACCCTCTACTCGCCTTCTTTCCTCAGCTTGCTCCTCTTGTTGTTTACATGCTATTCCCTCAAGTATGTGTGCAGTTTAGCAGCTGGATGATTGGCTGTTGTGCCAGCTTTGCACCAAACCTAAGTGCTTTGTAATAACTTGTTAACTTCAACAAAATATACTTCATGTTTAAACTATAATGAATTTCCTGGTTGCACAGTTGCACTATTTGCCCATGTAGTACACAGTTATAGAAGGGATTTATTTATAATTGGACTATCCAATAGCATCCAGATGAGGATGGGTTCCCTTTTGAGTCTGGTTCCTCTCAAGGTTTCTTCCTCACGTCGTCTCAGGGAGTTTTTCCTTGCCACCGTCGCCTCTGGCATGCTCATTAGGGATAAATTCATAAATCTAAAATTTATATCCTGAATGTAGATATTTTTGTCAAGCTGCTTTGTGACAATGTCCATTGTTAAAAGCGCTATACAAATAAAATTGAATTGTAATCAGGCTGCATCCGTTGGCTATTTCGGCAAGTTGGACGGATAGAAATGAATAGAAACATAGAAACGAATAGAAAAATAGAAACAAAAGTCTATCAGATTTGAATACACTCAGCTCAACATCATTATGAATGAAAAGTTTATCACAATGCTAGTCGATATCGTTTAAGCACTCGTGTGAGGATGAGTGTGTTTTCTGTCATAGGTGTACATGTAGGTTTGAATAAAGCGCCGCAGACGTGCACACACTCACGCGATTACTGAAATGACTGTGGCTCTGCAGTAACTGGTGCAGAAAAGGTTAAAGTAACAGAGCTGGCTTTGATCATTCAGGTGTTCTGTGTCTGTGTGTTTGTCATGTACAGTTTGGTTTTGACTCAGAACTGCTGCGAGTGTGTGAATACATGTTCCTGTTCTATATTATTAGCCTTTAGAGCTGTTTAGGCTTGTCCACTGAGATCAGTTTATCTCTTTTGCTCCTTTTTTTTTTGTATGGAATGAAGGTCACGGTCAAATGTTTTCATGCCTCGTAAAAACAGGTTGAGCTTGTAAATAGGGTAGGACTTGTAAAGAGATCTTCAGTAAAAGATGTTGAGCTTGCGGAGTGATAAATTTGTTTATAGCATCCACGTCACAGCACTATTCCTGCAGCATTAACACGTTTTGTCATCCCACCTGGTTCTCTCCAGGACAATTCATCTCGTAAATGAAAGTGTTAGCTTTCAGCGATCGCTTCAATGTTGGGAATTAATTCTCTCAGAACGTTTATTCCCTGATAGAACAGTCAGTCTTGGCATAGTGTTCTTATTCGATAGTCAAAGCATGGTTATTAAAAAAAAAAAAAAAAAAAACGTAGAAGTGAAAATGTGGTACTGACTTGGTGTGTGTATTAAGGGGAGATCTGTCAACAGTACATGACCCTTCCTGGGAATTATCCATCCAGCCATCCATTTTCCATACCTCCTTTTTGACCTCCTTATCCTAGCGCCTATCCCAGGGGCACAGTCACACACACATTCTCACACTACAGACAATTTGGAAATGCCATTCAGCCTACAACGCATGTGTTTGGACTGGGGGAGGAAAGCAGAGTACCTGGAGGAAACCCCCGAAGCACAGGGAGAGCGTGCAAACCCCGTGCACACACACAGGGCGGAGGTGGGATTCAAACCCCCAACCCCGGAGGTGTGAGACAAACGTGCTAACCACTACCCACTACTTATACTTTCACATTCAAATTTTTTTAATACATGTAAATAATAGTTATAGATTTTAGTTTCTTTCTAATTTCACTTTTTTAAAAAAAACTTTTATTTATTATTTTTTTTAGAAAATAATGTTATAATTAAATATTAAATGAAAATTAATTACTTTCTGTAAAATATCAAACCCTGTTTTACACAACACTACTGTACTGCTGGGAAATTGTTAGCAAACATATATATTGTGATACTTATTGTGTATCATAGACATTTCTTTGAGAATCACATTATGATTTTTTTTAATCATAATGTGATTATCTTATCGCACCCCCCATCTTACAAATTCAGCATCATCAGTTTGTGATTATTACTTTACAAGACCGTTTTTTTTTTTCTTATTCTTATTTTCTTATCTTAAAGAATCTGCAGTAACTACTGTAAATTATTCCGGTAGTAAATTACAATAAAACCAAAATGAAAACATGTGTTGTGAGATTGAGGGAATTCTGGGTTTTAAGGAACACTGACTGTTCCGTGGAGTTTGACGTTCAACTAGTTCCAAGATTTTGACCCTGATTTGATTCCAAACGAATCAATTCCAATTGATTACCGATTTCATACTTCTGTCTTTTGTAGTAATTTAGCTTTCCTGAGATGGCCATGGCTGTATATATATATTTCATTATATATATATACATTTCATTATGCGCTCGTCATATATCATTTACACACAACTTTTTTTCTCTTGTGTCTTTTGTAAAATGAAAGTGTGTGTGTGTGTGTGTGTGTGTGCGCGTGTTTTTTTCTTCAACAAGAGAAACTTGACAGATGCTTCAGAAACAATTTCAGTCCCAGCACTTTTTTCCATAAAGTCGTGACGGTGCATGTAATTTTACACTATGTGTCCGGTCTTTAATCATTTTTTTTATACCGCAGTGTTGAATTCTTGATTCTGACTGGTCAGAAAGCGTTGATTAGTTTGCTATAACAGCAGCTCTGCCAGTAGACAAGTCACAGGTTTAGTCCTAATATGTTATTGTTTCTATAGTCATGACTTACACAGGGACTTGTACAATGCGTGCAGTCATCGTGAGGAGATGTTTATTTAGCAGTTTTGGAAGGAGTCTCCAGTTTCAGCGCTCTGTAACGGTCAGACGTAAAGCTGCGACTTTACGGTTTTCCAAATAAATAATGTTTCCAGAAGTTTCAAACGTGGCTTTATGTCTTGTGAATGGATTAGTGTTTATCTCATGAACATAAACACAGCCCAGAAATGCTCTCAGCGCTCCCAGAAGTCTTTACCCTCCATCACAGTTGGCAGAGTCACAGTGATGTAGAGCAGTGAGATCATGTGCGATTACTGATTTCCTGCCCAGTCCCAAGCTCTGTACATTTTTGTCTTTCCTCTGCTTTATTTAACATGTCATGCCAGGATCAAGGCCTTCTGGGCTGTGTTATAATGTGTTATAACAGGGAAAGCACACAAATATGCCAAGATTTAGCATGCCAGGACTGGAATCATGAAGCTCTGGATGGAACAACGTAAAGCCTGCGTGCTCTTCTGATTTAAACAGCACTGCACCCAACGTGTCCCGGACTACATCCTGTTTAAATAGTGTGATTTTGTGCACCTTCAAATGAAGCACTTGGCTACCAATGAAAGGAAATGATTTAATGAGGCTCACGTGTGTGGTTTTGGTAATAATGAAAGTGAAATGAACAATGTGACCCCATTACAGCCCCAAGATTGAACTCACTCATGCAAATGCATTGTTCTCTACTTACTCACTCTTCTTCGTTTCCACTTATTCTTTTGGCGAGATGGGGGGAAAAAAAGTTCAGTTTTGAGTTTGCAGGTTCTAAAATATAAGAGAAGCCTGCGTGTTCAAGATAAATTTCAAGAACATGTCTCTCTTCTCTTGTGCACCAGCTGGGAGATCCAGCAGGGATTTACAGGAGTGTGGCAGATCAGTGCAGAAAATGTCTGTCCAATCCCTTCCCTCATCCCTCCATCATCTCTCCGCTGTGTCCTCCACTCCATCAATCCGTTTATTCCTCACTCGAGCCTGCAGGATTAAGTTGGATTTATGTACATGCAGTGTGCAGAGAGTTCTTGAAGGCTGATGAGCGTGGAGTCCAGCAGTTAGAGAGGCTACGTCACGAGTCACTGCTTTGCTCAGAACACTAATATCTGTCTCGTCCTCGTCGTCCTGCTGCATTTAGCACCTTAGAATTTTGCTAAAAACATAAACCATTTTCCTCCCAGTTTTAACCATTCCCAATTCCCAGCCTCCTTTCCCACGAGAGCTACCAGCTGAGTCCGACGAGGGCTAGCATGTGCTTCTTCTGAAATACACGAGGCTATGGTGGCTCAGTGGTTAAGGCTTCGATCAGAAGGTTCTGAGTTCAAATCCCAGCACTTAATAATCCTCATCTTTAGATTCACAGGACACAGGACACATGAACACACTCGGAAGAAAATGCTAACTGCATATGTGTTTACCTCATTTGGCTGACTCACAACTGAGACAGGATACAACTGAGCAGTTAAGGGGTAAGTGTCTTGCTCGATTACCCAACAGAGGTAGCTTGGTGGGCAACCACCTTCCACCTGTAAACCCGCTGAGCCACCACTGCCCCCGATTGGCCAGTGATAGACGGGAGAGAGAGCAAAATTATCACTCCTTCTCAGCGAGCACGTCTAATTCTGCTCTCTTCATTCTTCCAGCCACGAAGGTCTGTGGCATCGTCACGTTTAGAAACTTTTGATCTCCTGACGATAGAGCGAACGCTTTTTTTTTTTTTTTTTCCCTGTCACTCTGCTCAGGAGCCTTGGGCCACAAGATAAAGAGGTTAGTCCATTTTTAGTGAGCAGTCAATTAGCTAAGAGCCTTGAGTCAATGCAAAATAGATAGTGACTCGGCAATTTTTAGACGAACCCAATAAAGATGCTGCTACTCGTGTTGTAGGAATGTCTGAGAGGAAGAACAGGAATGAAGATCGGAGCACAGGTACCAGTGAAGAGAAATGCTAGTGCTGGTGAAGGGAACAATAAAATTATAAGTAGACAAAAGTAGAACCCAATAAATATGTGAAATAATACGTCTAATTTTGTTCACAAGTTCCCGCTAAACATAACACTGAACGCTACATTTCTACGTACGTGTGCGATGATGTTTTAGCTACACAGTTCAGCTACAACATGACAACTTTTTGCGATTTTTCTCAAATCTACACATGACGTGGTACGATGTTTCTTCAGTTCCCCACTCGCAACTTTAGTTCCTACCTGCGATTGTTTACTGTTTATTATTTACCATAGACAGTGTAAAAAACGGAAGGAAATCTTATAAGTTCTCATTAAATGTGAGACATTTTATGAAGAAAAATTTAAAATTTGAAAAAAAAGACAGGTTGGAAGGAAGTAGTAGAGATTATTTGATTTGTGTTGAACTAGTCAGGTTTAGAAGCTAGAGATAGCTACTGCAATTTCTCATCTCATCGAAAAACTTGTCACTTGCTAGTTTGAACATAGGACCAGGGTTCTGGACATTTTATCCAGCGACCCCATATAACCCCCAATAATTCCTAGTGGAAATTATTCGAAATTACTGTCCTACTATTTAAAAAAATTCACAGTGCATTACTGTAAAGAAGCGCACAGTCCTCAGAATGCTGGATGAAAATTGATCTTAACAGATCAAAAAAAACCACACAAACATATCATATGACACATCATATCATATCATATCATATTAGCACATAGGGGTTTTCTGTTTACACATTTAACAATGCTTTTATGAATCACTTTATGTGTAAGAGCCCACACCTGCACGTGCGTGTGATGAGGGGACTGGGCTTGTGCGTTACGCTGCAGCTTTTTTTTTATCTGCGCTTTTACATCCCACCTAGATTGCTTTGATTTGAGGAACACAAGTGCACCGAACTCTGTGTCCAATAAATAAGTGCTAGCAAATGGTTGCATTGGTCAGGTTCACACATTGCACTTAGCGTAACGTTTTCATGAGCGTAAAACCCATTTTATAGCAAAAGCATCACGGCATGGAGCATTTAATTCTTCCGCTGGTTTAGTGCGAATAGCTGTTAATATCCTAAACAAGCATTACACCAGAAAGTTTGTTAATCCAATGAGATTTTCACTTTACGCTCAGTGACCGAACATTTGATCCAACGCCAGAGCGCTCACTGCTGTAGCAGGCTACAGACTGAAGTATCGTGAAATATCGTGCTGTTTAGGTTATATGGGCATGCAATGCAAAATATAGCATGAATATTGTATTTCATAGTGTGTTTAGCTAGAAAACATGACCTTGCAATAGCCTCTCTGTGTGCTGCTAGGGTCTGATTAACATGACATGGTGTAAAATGAGCTCCAAATTGCTCTACATAATCTGACACTATTAATTCTAATGAAAGATTACATAAATCAAGTTTTTGTACGTGGACCTGTGTGTAAAACACACGTATGACACAGGGTAGTGTTTACTTTTTTTTTTTTACTTTTTTTTTGGGGGGGTCGTGATTTGGATGTTCTGAGATTTGACCCGAATCTTCAGAAGGATCTGGGCAGTTGTTTACTACTACTGAGCTCTGTGACATCACTTCCTGTGCTCTGGTTATGTTTCCGCTCAGGGAGATAGCACTGGTATGCTGTTATCCTGAACTGGGAGAATAGCTTTGCACGCATGTTAAAGGTTAAGGAATGTTATAACTGCTGTTTCTGACGTTCATGTTTCAGTGATAAACACACACACACACACACACACGCACAGAGCAGCTGTGCTGATGTAATTTTGGTTTGTTCCCAAGATCCCATGCCCATGCATTACTTCTTTAAAGTCTGAGACAGTAAATACACACACACTCACAGTGTAAGACACTTTAGCAACATTAGCACAGTTAAGTGAGATATTATAGATGGCAGTGCGTGTGTGTGTGTGTGTGTGTGTGTGTGTGTGTGTGTGTGTGTGTGCTCACATGTCAGTCTTTTCTCATCCTGGCTTATCACCAGCTTCTTCATAGCTGCTATCAGCTCCTTGCAGCTGGACATGCACAAAATACACAGTGGCCCTACTGTGAGTGGAAGAGGGAGAGAAGTGTGAATGTGTGTGTGTGTGTGTGTGTGTGTGTTTGAGAGCACCCAGTATTAAATCTTTATTAGTGGAGAATGTGGCTCAGTTTTTATGAGTGAGAATTTTTACATATACTCATAAATGGAAGCGTGTGTGTGGTTTTAGATAAGCAATTTAACATCTCTCTCAGTGGGAGGCTTTTACGGCACTACAGCGTTAGCCACCGTTTCTATTTTCCTGCCTTTCACGTTGCAGCTAAAATATTGATGAAGCAGTAAATCATAATTGAAAACCTTTAGCAAGAGGCTTGAAAGCCAGCGGATTCAATCTAAAACCAATAGCTTAACTAACTGATGAATAGCTGATCATTAAGTTATCATCGAGGGAACGCGGATGGTCTGTTATATGTTTCCAGTAACAAAAGTGCACCTTTATAGGCTTTAACTTATTTAGTGTTTCATTTGTTTAGCAGTTGTAAGGTGGCCTGGGAAACCCATTCAGTCAATTTCTGCTACTAATCCTGAAAACTACAGGTTTTCCTATGATTCTCTATTCCTATGATTCTCACATCTGTCTCTGTCTCATAACCTGAGATAGAAACACACCCACGAGCCTCATCGTCGTCTCTTCACCCCGCTGATCTCTGTTCACGTTAACATTAGTGAGGAAATAATCGTCGATTAATCGTTGATTAAGTCAGTCAGTTCTGTTGTGTCTTTTTATTTCTTTTTATTCGCTGTCGTCTGTACAGTGTGTGAGCGCTCTTCTTTGTTTTGACGATGATGTGACGGTGCAGATGCATCGCAAACATTTTGACTATCTGATCGCAAATGCAATCGATCACATTTCTGTCTATGCCATGTCCAAAAACACGATGAAGTCGTGAGAACAGCACACTTAGCTAGAGTTTTATGACGTCTTTACATCGTTAGACACGTTCACACTAATGAGCAACATGTTGCTCACACCGCTTGTAGTTTGTCTCTTGTGGGCGTGTACCGTCTAGTCAGCGTTTTTAGTTTCCGATGAGAAAGGGTGTATAGCCTACAGCACATGATTTACTACAGTATAGGGTTAATTTACGAAATTATTTAAAATGTAATCTAAGATTTTAATAAAGTGAAATTTTGAGAAATAAATTAGTGAGAGAGGACTGGAAAAAATTTAGTACATGTACCATATGAGTGGTTAGTGGAATCATTTGAGCCTATTGAAGAATCATTTGAGCCTATCATGGAATCATTTGAGCCTATCATGGAATCATTTGACCCAATCGAGGAATCCTTTTTTTTTTTGCCAATCGAGGAATCTTTTTTTTTTTTTTTTTGCCATTTGAGGACTCATTTGTTGACTCATAATTTTTTTCTAAATCGAAGGAATTTTTTTAGATAATCGAGGAATTTTTTTAAGACAATTGTGGAATATTTTGGAGACAATCGAGGAATCATTTGACCCAATCAAGGAATCATTTGAGCCGATCACATCATACCTAATTTGCATCAAGTTGAGAAAAATATTGACATGATAAATACTGCGCTGTCTCTAGCCACTGTTGCCAAAATGGCAGCTTTGTATCGTGCACATTCATAGAAAATGAAGAGTCATCTGTCAGTTTGTCGCTCACTGCCTAACCCCTGAGTGTAGCTAAACTAGTTCTGTACCCAGCAGGTATCATGTTGAGGGTAGAAAGTAGCCTAAATAAAAACATTTCCATGTTATTTTGGTAAAATATATCTGTTTTCCTAAAGTAGTAATGTCAAAGTATGTTGTTTGAATTAATAGCCATTTTTTTTGTCATTTCTGGCTTTTTTCCAGAATTCAGCCACGGCGATATCGACAGGGTTTCCCAGGCCGCCTCCCATTTTATAGTCGGCTCTCCTTCGACAACATTACTGCTGCTGCTGCTGCTCCTAATTGATTTTGACCTACAAAGAGAAAAGGCGTGGACAGACAAAGGTCAGATTTCTTCTTCCCTCTCTGGAACAGGAATACTTCAGCTTTATTTTACAGCCTTCTGTCCCAGATGAGACTCATTACGCGAGATCTAAGCCTCTCATAAACTGAAATGTTTCAACTCTTTTTTTACGTCTGTAGTTGGCTTGATGCGTGCTTGTAAAACAGAATTGATATTGTAGGTTTTGTTTTGGCCTGTCTGAAATTTACTGATTCATTTTTTTAATGGCATTTTGGTCTGTTCTTACTTTGAAACTCTACATCGTTAGTTCTGGGGAATGGTTTCATTTTACTGGATGAAAGATCTGAAAGCATTTTCAGTAGCACACCAATCATGCTGACAACAGCAAGACTATGGAGCATTTAAATAAGTAAAATGACTTTTTTTTTTTTTGTAAAATTGTTACTCATTTTTTTTATGAATTACAACGCTGTCAGTCAGGTGAGACTTCTACTTATGAAATTCAGCGTGATTTGAATTTTAAGTCTTATCAGGCAAATTATTGCAGGTACACAGTTCAAGTAATATTCCCTGATCTGCTTCCATTACAGTTCACATTGATTTATCAAGACAGCTCGATTCGCTATCTTGGTTCAGCAAGTGGTTTGAAGGTCAGCGCAGAATGGCACAGATTGTAGCATACACACAGGAATATATTTACTCTGTTTATGACCAGGAGTCACATGTTTAAAGGCTATGCAATTCTAGCCGCAGATTCCTGTTCTCCCGTCAACTGATGTGAACCCGATGTGGTCTTCTGCTGTTGTAGCCCATCAGCCTCAAGATTCAATGTGTTGTGAGATGCTTTTCTGCTCACCACGGTTGCAAAGAGCGGTTATTCTGGGTTATTGTAGCCTTCCTGTCAGCTCGAGCCAGTCTGGCCATTTTGCCTTGACCTGTCTCATTAACATGGCGTTTCTGGCCGCAGAAATGCCGCTCACTGGATGTTTTTTTCAGGTTTTTCGCACCATTCTGCGCCGTGTTGCGCATGAAAATCCCAGTAGATCAGCAGATTCTGAAACCAAACCAGGTACACCAGGGTGTGGAATGTGTGGAATAGGGCTTTTAGAGGAAATCGAAACATTTCTCGAAGGAGTGTTAGCACTTTTTTTTGTGTGTAATTTCACTTTGTGTAAAATGGACGAAAATAGCCTATATAAGGTGATGACTGCAGAGCACTGGCAAAGTATTTATTACACACAACAACATGCAAAATATGTATTTGCATAATAACACTCTAATCTGTGTATAGGCATATGACTAACAAAACACTTTACAAAGCAGTGGAAAACTGAGATTGCGTCACGATATACCAACAGAGGAAGCTGTGCGCGTGTGTGTGTGTGTGTGTGTGTTTCGTTAGAATGTGCTGTTTATTGTAGATGGAAGATTTCACCACTGAGAAAAACTCAAACCGCTGTCACTGTGTAGCAATTTTCGACCTACTCAGGAAATCGACATCTTGCAGAACAGCGTGTGTGTGTGTGTGCGTGTGCGCGTGTGCATGTGTGTGAACGTGTGAGAGAAAAAGAAAGAGTGAGAGATGTAGATGACAGAGGGATTCGTCTGCTTCTGTGCCGTTCTTCCTCACCGGCTGTGCTCTGCCTCTGCTGAAGTTCTAAAAGAAACCACAGCATAAGGGAATACCTGAGTGTGTGATGGTTAGGAGATAGAATGGGTTTGTCTCATTTACATTTATGTCATTTGGCAGAGGCCCTTATCCAGAGCGACTTACAATTATCTCATTTATACAAGTGAGCAGGGCCTTGCTCAAGGGCCCAGCAGTGGCAGCCTGGTGGTGCTGGGATTTGAACTCTCAACCTTCCGATCAGGAGTCCAACATCTTAACCACTGAGCTACCACTTCCCACTTACCATGTCTCCCTGTGTGTGTTTGTGTGCGTGTGTGCTTGTGCGTGTGTGCGGCTGTTCTGCATAATTTATTGCTCATAAGGCTTGAGAGTTCCAGGCTGTTTGTCTGACTTTAAGTGTCTTCCTGTCTTCACACTGTATTTGCCATGGTTCAGTATACACACACACACACACACACACACACAATGTGTAAG
This sequence comes from Pangasianodon hypophthalmus, assembly GCF_027358585.1. Lineage (NCBI taxonomy): Eukaryota > Metazoa > Chordata > Actinopteri > Siluriformes > Pangasiidae > Pangasianodon > Pangasianodon hypophthalmus. The sequence goes on along the minus strand of NC_069731.1, from coordinate 7,757,322 downwards.
GAAGCTGGTGGCACTTTTTTCAAGACTGACTGAATCTGGAGTGAAGGATGGCCAGAGAAAAGGACAAACAAGTCACGGGTGGAGCGATGGAAAAAACTCAACCTGTGATGTCATCAGAGTCTTTGTAGGTGGGGCTTCCAAACATCATGAATCTCTCCCTCTCTCTGTCTCTCACTCTCTTTCTCAACATCTCCCTTTTGCTCTCTACATCTTTCTTTCACTCTCTGTCCCTCTTTCTCTCTCTCTCTCACTCTTTCTCTGTCTGTCCATCTCTCGCTCTGTTCTCTGTCTACAGTGCTCTCTCTCTTCCTCTCTCTCTCTCTCTCTACATCTTTCTCTCTCTACATCTCCCTTTCTCTCTATATCTGTTTCTCTGTACATTTCTCTCTCTCTCTCTCTCTCTCTCTCTCTGTCCCCCTCCCTCTCTCTCTCCCCCCTCTCTGTCTGACTGTCTACATCTCTCTAACTCAGTAGTATTCTGTCATTACCCATATAACCTCATTTCCCGCAAAGCTTTGTGGGTAGGGTGCGGATAGCAGCTGTGCTGATGTAATCTTGGTTTGTTCCCAAGATCCCACGCTCATGCTTTGCTTCTTTAGGTCTGAGACAATAAACAAGCTCGCGCACACACACATGCACACACACATGCACACACACTGAATTCTTGAATCCGATTGGTCAGTAGGTGTTGACTCATTTTGTATAACCGCAGGGCCAGCTGTAATTCAGTTCACAGGTTCGTATTATTGCACTTGTTTTTATATGCTCGACTCGATCTGTATAGTGGTATGTTTTCTGTGAGGAGATGTTTATTTCGCTTTTTTTGGAAGGAGTCTCCAGTGTCAGCGCTTTGTAACAGTCAAAGGTAAAGCTGTTAAGGACAGAGGATGCTTTCTACTTTCTCAGTAACATGATAAACTGCATCTTTTTGTCTTTTTGAGGTTGGTGAAGGAACACTGTTACAGCTGCTATAATGTATAATAATAACATTTTAAACAATTTATTTGTTTTGTGGATGTTCCATGACATTTATATGCAACTATAAAGAGATAAAGCATACAATGTTTTGTTCTTTAATAAAAAAAAATGTAATCATTGGCAAATTGCTGTAGAATAAGAGCAGTAAAGCACTTCAAGACGTGCAGTTTTGGCCATGACACCACCTCGTTGTTGATTATTTTATATAACAGCATGTGCTATTATTTCTTATGTCATTCATTGCCACTGTTCCAATTATCATATTGAATTTATTAATACAATCTAAAATTGTCAGCAGAACTGAATTAACCTCTACAGTGTTGATATTATTGATTGTTGATTCAATTGTTGATAGAATTCCACACTGTGAGAGTTAAATCAGCTCTGAGACTTTGCTCTGGAGAGCTTGCAAGGTTACTTGTCTGTTTTTTTTTTTTTGTTTTTTTTTTGGAAGCATAATTGGTTTCGCAGTCTTTCATCTGGATGATGTCATTAGCGTCATGTTCTGAAAATAGCCCCGAACTTCGCTTGCATGTCATACGCTGAAGAACGGAGCATACTGACTGTGTTTGTTGTGTAGAAGCTGGAGATTTAATTAGATCCTGAGATGTTGGATGAAGCTCAGGTCAGCGAACGCTGCTGGTCATGTGCACAGCTGTAAATATTTGGACAGAAAGTGTTGTATCATACAATTATGTTTAATGCACAACTCCTTCACCGCTGTGTGTTGGCACTAATTGCGTCCCCTGTTTGTGTGTGTATGTGTGTGTGTGTGTGTGTGTGTGTGTGTGTGATGACTAAGCCTGCCATTAATCTTGTAAACTGATGGACAAAACTGCAGTGACATTGAGTCTCAGTAGGTGGGTTGTTTAAAGAGCGACAGAGGAAAAGAACTTCGCTATGTCTGTTTCATTCCTACCTTCAGCCTTCGCTCTCTTTTTTTTTTTTTTTTTGCTGTATCTCAAATTATAATATGTATCGGAAGATATATATGGTATGGCCGAAAGTTTGTGGACACCTGACCATCACATCCATATGTGCCACAAAGTTTGAAGCACACAATTGTATAGAATGTCTTTGTGTGCTGCAGCATTACAGTTTCCCTTCACTGGAACTAAGCGGCCCAAACATGTTCCAGCATGACAGTGCCCCTGTGCACAAAGCGAGATCCATGAAGGCATGATTTGCCAAGATCGGAGTGGAAGAACGCTAGTGGCCTACCCAGAGCCCTGATCTCTACCCCATTGATCACCTTTGGGATGAACTGGAACACTGACTACACCCCAGACCTCCTCATCCAACATCAGTGCCTGATCTCACTAATGCTCTTGTGGCTGAATGAACACAAATCCCCACAGCTATGCTCCAAAATCTAATGGAAAGCCTTCCCAGAAGAGTGGAGGTTACTATAGCAACAAAGGGTGGACTAAATCTGGAATAGCTTGTTCAACAAGCACATATGGGTGTGATGGTCAGTTCCAGGACAGGCAAATCGATAACCTGGACAAGCAGATTTTATGTCCAGGATATAGCAGTGAAAGCAAAAAAAAACCCACTACTTCCCACTGAATATTGCAAAAATATTGTTTTTATTTGTTGTGTATGCTTAAACCCGATGTACCTTAAACTCGATGTTAAATGTGTCAAGAGAAATTAAAGATGCCAGCCAGACTCAAATATTATTTACATGTGATGTGGGAATAGCTGAAACATTGGCTAGTGACTTGCTGACTTTTTGTTGAGGGCACAACCACAGTGTGTTACATGATCATAAACCTGTTAAATAAAATCCGTAGTCTGTATTAATGTATTAACTTATCTAGCTAACTAGCTCATCCTTATTATGTTGTTAGCTACCATTTTTTTTAGCCTAGTCGGTTAGGTTTCTGGGCAACTGGAACATAGGACTGGGCAACACGCTGGAGCTTGTACTTGTCCTCTAGGCTAGCTAATGAATTGATTATTTGTCCGACTCTGTGTTCACCTTCAGTGCCTAGTTAACCTTTGGTTTTTGTTAGTCAAAGCCGGACTAGTTTAAAACTGGTATTGATTTATATCATGGTATTGTGGGATATCTCTTCAGTTTCACAAGCATCATATTTAGTGACCTTTAAAACCACACTGAGCTTTACATTTATAATAATAATAATGATAGTAATAAATATATTATGTCTATATTATATTTATAATGAAATTTACGTTTGCTGTTTCGCAAACCACTCTAGCATGGCATGAGCTCCGAAGATTGTGCTTCTAGAAATAAATAGCGGATTTTATTTCTATGAATAAACCTCACGTTGTTTGTGATGAGTGTGAACATCTCCTCCTCCACACATGCTGTGAACAAGTGTAAGTGCCAAACCTACATTTTTCCTGTTTCTGAATGAAAATGAAAAAGCAAATTTGCTAACCACGCTGTTTATTATAATGCTGTGTAACTCTGAAGTGGGAAATCGGACCTAGGAATTACTTAATTTTCAAGCTACGGAGTGGGAAAAGCCATGGACGCATCTAGTTGGTTCGATCAATGCCCCTCAAGACAGCGAACCGAATGCTTATAGATTTAACCAACTACCGTGTCTACGTTGATGGATCTAAAGTAAATACTACTGTAAGGTGATGAAGTGGTATTATCTTTACTGTTGATGGTGTGAGCGGCCATGTTGACATGATGTCACATGCTGAACTTGGGATTGAGGAGACCTTCTCAGTTTTCCGAGTAGGAATTCCAAGCTGACGGATGTTTTCTTTGTTTGGATGTTTCCTGTTCGGGGGTCAGAAATTCAGCATCACAAGCTTTAGCTGAAAGTCATGAAATGACAGCGATTACGAAAAGCTAACAATCTTACAAGCAGTTCAGTGGGATAGAGAGTTGCAGGCTGTGTCTGTTATCTGTATCCTGTTAACCCAACCCACAATAAATTAGAAACATGGAATGTACGGTTGTGAAATACTGACCTCGGACTTTGCTTTAGTTCTTCCAGCGTCGGATTGCCATTTACTTGTGCTTAATATACACAGGAAATATGAACGCATGGCTTATTTTATTCACAAATAGGAGCAGGAATCAAGACTTTTGGCTTAGAACTTAAATCATAATTCTCCTTTGACCAATTATTGTAAGGAACAATATTTATATTTATTAAATTATTAAATTAGCACACCGTGGTAGCTAGATTTTTTTTTTTTTTTAAGAAGATCATCTGCATTTTAAGATTCTGATTAGTGGCACATTTGTGTTGAAATTCTGCTAAAAAAAAAAAAAATTCTGTTTAGTATAAAACTTTAATCATATTAGGGTGCGAAGAGCACAGTGTGGCCTTTAAAAGTTATTATTAACAGCTGGTTAAGCTAGTCGTTCTGCTGATAACCAGTAATCCACTTGCGTGTGAAAATCAATTTTGCTGAAAGTCAGGCGTGATGCGTAATCTATCACTGGCAGGTTTTGAGTAAGACGGTTCACTGATTCAGTCGTTTAATATGTTTCGTCATCGTTTGTTTAGTCCAGTGCATCATATTAAACATTTGTTCAGGACAAATTTGTTCCTTCTCACAACAAAGGACATTTTAAAACTTGCTCCCAGCATTCTGACGTTGTTTCTCTCCTTTTTCTTCTGTAGACTCAGGGCATTTTCAGACCTGTAGATCTGTGCTCTGGTTCCGAAACACAGACTTCAATTGTTAAATTTTTTTCATTCGCTTTCACGAGGCACGAGGTTTCAAAGCGTACCAAACATCAGCAGCTTTACAGAAATAAATGGATTCACAAAAAATATATTGTAATTATGTGAATTTATCCCTAATGAGCAGGCTCGAGGCAACGGTGGCAAGGAAAAACTCCCTGAGACAATATGAGGAAGAAACCTTGAGAGGAACCAGACTCAAAAGGGAACCCATCCTCATCTGGGTGCAACGGATAGTGCCATTATAAATAAATCCCTTCTATTATTGTGTACTATATGGACAAATAGTGCAATTGTGCAACCAGTAAATCCATCACAGTTTTTGCAAGAAGTCTGGTTGGTGAAAATCTATCCACTGTCCACTGATGGAGTCCTGAGTACGAAGGTGCTCGTGGCAAGTGCAGCCCCAAAGCCACTACAGCAATCGCAATCCCAAGCCATTACAGTACAACTCCCCATATGTGATCCCCAAGCCATCTCCACAGCCCCCAGGTGGCACCATCCCCAGCAATCCAAATGGTTCTTCAGGCCGTCCATGTGGGGCCAAACCCAGCAGCAGCGAGCGGACTCAACCGATGAGAACTCCAACCAGAAGTAGGACATCAGGATGAGTATATGAATTAAAGCTCATCTCCTTGAGAAGCTCGCTAAACACCTTTGTTCAGAAATTTGTTTATCAGACCAAATTTCAATGAGGCATTTTACCTCGTCTTTGGCCCAAGTTAAACCGTGATTCATGTTATGAGCCATTAGCAAAACAAACACACATTTTACATAACGCAGTTCCCATCATGCATTGCTATACAGGATGGATCGTTGGTCCGCTGGGTCGGATCGCTTTCTCACCACAAGCAAACCACCCCAGAGTTCGTTTGCAATCAGGCCGAGACCAAATCGAACGAGCCAACCTGTATAGCAATGCATGATGGGAACTGTGTTATGTAAAATGTGTGTTTGTTCAGGTGGTCTAGGTCCGATTGTTTTGGTGCAGATCCGAGCCCGATTGCCGTGTTCACATGTCTAAATGAACCGAACCAAGGGAGAAAACACACCAGGTTCTGAAATAAACGCTCCAGACGAACCAGCTGTGAAAACACCCTCACTGTGCTTCAGGTGTGTAGTCACTGATCACAGTGAATAAGTGGAATATTGGTGCTCTGTTTTATGTCATGGCTGCCCAAGTGCGAATACTGCAGACTTGACGCTGTTCTTTAGTCGTGTTGCATTGATAAGCAAATTTCAGAGATTGCAATTTTAATACGGTTTAATACAATTGTGCAGCTGTGTTCATGTACAAGTCATCTGGACACAAACACACTCATCAGTTCCACACTACCATGCCTCGTGTATAGTTTGTAGTATATGTGATGTGCAGTTTTATAGGCCAGGTAGTGATGGGAGATTCACCGGGTAGGCTGTAAACGAGAAACCTGACAAAATACATAGCTTCTCGTAAAGCTGCTGTACATGCGGCTGGGTTTTGTTTGTCTTCTGTTCCACTTTTATAGTTTGCTGTAGAATCCATTTGGTTTTGTGGAGTGTAGAACCAAGACTTAGTATGCTTTGGCATTGAGTATGGTGTTATGGTGAGTATCCTTTACACACAGAATCCTTCCAGAAATGGAGCCACGATTGTACCTATTTTACAATTTTACTTGTTCCAACTAGTAGATGTTAATATCTTCATTTTCATTACATTTACCTCTTATCTCCAGTGCAAAACTAAACAAGCACACTTCAGACATCATGCATAAGCTGATGAACATTAGGCGCAAATAGTGTAAATATTATTTTTCGTGAACGCTTCTTTGAAACACAGTGGTCTATGAATAATGAACACAGTAAGGGTCTGGAACATTAGTGATACACAAACTCCTAGTTCGTAGTTGTTTAAGTGCCTTTTTCATTTGTGAACAGAAGGAACAGCCGTGTTAACTGAACACCGAGAGGGAGGAGGAGTGAGAGAGAGGCGGTTATTGTTTCATTTTATGATGCGGAGGAATGCAAGTAAGGCTTTTATTGCTGTGGGATAGAATATGGCTGATGTACTTAGACTGGTAGGTGTGAGCGTGGTTTTGTATCTGGTCTCTACAAGGATACGAATATCTGACAGTCTCGACCTTGTGGGCACATTTGGATGGTCCCTACACGGAAACGTATCTTTTTTAAAAACCTCTGTGTGTGTGTGTGTGTGTGTGTGTGTGCGCGCCCATGTGACTATACAGTAGAGTCCAGAAGTCTTTTGTTTTGCATGTTGCAATGTAAAATGTTCATCACAAGACTTACCTACACTTCCTTTTACAATTATGTTCATAATTAGATTTTTGTTTTCATATCAGCACATTTTTATTTCTTATATATGTATGTGTATATACTGCAGACTTTTATATATATATATATATATATATATATATATATATATATATATATATATATATATATATATATATATATATATATATGTATATATATATATATATATATATATATATATATATATATATATATATATATATGTGTGTGGTGGGCTGGGAAAACCTTCACATGGTGAAATCTTTACATTGAAATCTTTACAATCTTTATCTTTGAAGTGTACAATGGAAAACAAGTAATCACACAGATCATCAGCGTCATCCGTGTCACTTTCCGTAGTCTTGTTTCCTGATGTAAAAGTCAATAACGCCATTTAAACCCGAGTCTCATCGTCTCTCTTCACTCCACCGATCTGCGGTTGCTATTATATTGCTCATTAATGCAGTCAGTTCTGTTCTGTTGGCTAAATTTCCCATTTGTTTTTATTAGCATTCACATATTACAGCTTTGTCCGCTGTCGTCTCTGCAGTCTCAGAGACAGCGCAATGCATCATGGATTATTTGACAGCTGGCATTTTGCCCATTTACAAATCGAATCGATTGGCGTTGTATCCATTTTACTATGGCATGAAACCTCCAGCTGGGACAAAGCATAAAGCACTCACAAGATGTTATGTATAGTGCTGCTGCCACATGATTGGCTGATTAGATAACTGCATGAATGTGCAGGTTTTCCTGATAATGTTCACATCAAACATTATAATGGGAGAAAATCTGATCTCAGTGACTTTGACCGTGGCATTGTTGTTGCCGCCTGATGGCCTAATTTGAGTATTTTAGAAACTGCTGATCACCTGGGATTTTCACACACAGCACAGAATGGTGCGAAAAACAAAAAACATCCAGTGAGTTGCAGTCCTGCAGGTGGAAACGCCCTGTTGATGAGAGCCAGACTGGTTTGAGCTGACAGGAAGGCGATAACTCAAATAATCACTCTTTACATCCGTGGTGAGCAGAAAAGTATCTCTGAACACGCAACACACCGAACTTTGAGTGTAAGTCTGAGTTATCTTTCCGGTGTTCTACATTAGCGGATGAGTAGAATTCTCTCTCTGTCTCTTTCTCACTCGCTCTGTGTGTGTGTGTGTGTGTGTGTGTGTGTGGACTCGAGCAGTAGGATAATACACAAAGTCCTCTGTCATATTTCCCACGGCTCTCTTTGTGCTTTGCTTCATGACCGCTCCACCACCCTTTAAAGCTTTCGTCCTTTAAGCGGTCATTCTCCATTAACTCTCTCACCTGCAAACGTCAGTGTGATGGATTGCCATCTAGCACATTTTACACTGCCCCTTTAATGCGGTTTTATTCTGCTCTAAATACTAAAAAGCCTGCTTTAAAATCTTTTTATGCTACAGTGTATATCTGTTTAAGTGTTTAGTGAAAATAGTGAAGTAGTGAAATGTGTTTCCAGGAAACGATGATCAATAATAAAGCTACTACACAGTAATTTGCACAGCATGTGATGTGTGTGTGTGTGTGTGATTGTGTGTGTGTGTGTGCGCACTTACAGAGAAATGAATATAGAGCAGCTTTCAGAGTTTACTTTATCATGATATGGTTCAGTGACCCTATGGTTGTTGCCATGGCAATTTGATTGACGCTTGTCAGTGTGAGTGACGTGAACAACACCCTGGATCTATAAACAGGAGCATGGATCATTTTCTCTCAAAGGACTCAGACGACTGCAGTGCTAATCACTGGCTCTGGCTTGACCTCAGATTGATATGCTGTGTGTGTGTGTGTGTGTGTGTGTGTGTGTGTGTGTGTGTGTGTGTGTATCCTATTTTCTGGATGGTGAGAGATTTTTCTGGCATTTAGATTGATGATGATGGTTGTCTGACCTGTGAGTGGAAGGTGTAGTGCTGTAGCAATAAGCCACTAGCAGCATACACACACACACACACACACACACACACAGTTATTTTGTAATCCTGGCCTCCTTCAGATACAGCTATGTGTGCGTGTGTGTAAGTGCAGCTTTTGTCATGTTGAGCAATGTGTGCATTCCTTAAGTGCAGAGTCACTAAGACCTCCATTACAAACACATGTCCTGCTGTCTGCATTCTGTGTGCTTGTGTGTGTGTGTGTGTGTGTGTGTGTGTGCTTGTGTGTGTATTTGTGTGTATTAAACATGTAGGTAGTAAATTAAGAGAGAGGAGTGACTCTAATGACTCATTTGAGCCAGGAGGCTGGCTGTCAAACCCTGAATCGCTCCTTACTCAAGAGGAAATTAAACTGTTTCCGTGAGACTAAATGACAATCTCATAAAGATTAGAATGTTCTCTGGACTTAATCTACTTTCAAAATGGCCAACTTGAGCAAACGTGAGCTACGTAAATAAATTTGATACCTAAAATAAGATCCAGACAGTTGTGTGTCAAAGAGAGACAATTGTCATTTCTTTCTTTATTCCTTTTTACTTAAAGCTTTTACTTAAATTTTATTTAAAGCTACAAGATGTACAAAATGTGTGAGTGGCAAGTAACAGACATTCAGATAGAAATCAAGTCTTACCCAAATTGCGTAACGGGCACTAAGTAGTAATAACACCAGTGGTGTAGAGGCATGTGTGTGATGTGTCATTCTACGATATTCTACAAGATGCCACTACAGCACTTATCCCACAGAATGAACTAATCACCAAGTGTTAGTTAGCTATCTTAAATATAAGCTCTGGTTGATGGGAAAAGGATTGTGTGCTGTAATCTCACAACACATTGTGTAATCTCTGCAGCTGATGGGCGGGGCTAGGCCACTAACCCGAGCTAGCTAGCTAAAATGTAGTGTCGAAAAAACAAAACTGCAATGTCTAGTGTTCTCTGTGTATATTGTTATCTGATCTGGATATCCAGCCTGTCACAACACAAAGAGAATGAGCCGGATAGTGTTATCATGCTAGCCAAAACACAGAGATGCTAGACAATATGTCGTAAATACACACACTGAAGGTGAGTGGACTGTCTTGCTCGATATAACTGAGTTTGAAATACAAAGAGAGTTTAAATACTATCAAACTCTCTTTCTTTTGTGTTCTCTCTCTCTCTCTCTCTCTCTCTCTCTTGATTGGCTACTGGCTTCTGTCTGTCACCATATAGTCAGACTTCTTTTGTGCCTGAACTAGTAGGTGAGCAAATTTCACACCAATTCTGACCCCACAGTTAACAAAGACTGCTATACACTATGGCTTGTTTTTTTTTTCTTCCTCCCCGCTTGTTTCTGCCTAGTTCGAGTCATGACATGGTGACAAAGCTTTGTTTTTTATTAAACAGAGAAATAATGCATATTTTAGACAGGATATGGTTTCCGGATACATGTCTGTAGAGTAATGTTCCCATAATGCAATTATGATCGCTTCACACAGGGTAAGTGATTTCTGTAGAAAGGCATGCATCTCTTCACGATGCGTGTATGGTCATGATACTAAAAATTCACTACTTATTAAATATACCTCATTTAAACACAAACTGATTGTTTTGACCTTTAGAAGTGCTTGCTGTAGTGTGCATGACACCTGGTCACATGATCATAACATGTATGTAGGTTTTACCTGTACTAGAAACTCAACAATTTACCTAAAAAATATATATATATATCACTACTCCGACGAGATGTTTAAAACATTGTTTATATTATATTGTTCTGCGTATAATACCAATACTCGAGAGCAAGCGTTTCCTCAAGTGTCTTTATACTGAAGAAAAAGTGCGAAAAAAAAACCACTCACAACAGACTCTTGACTAGTATGTCAGTTCTGACGGATGTATACTACCTGCTCATTTCAAGGAATGCGTCGTCTTTCCAGGCACACGCATAAAAAAATTACAGATATGACGGATTTGGATGGGAATAAAATTCCAGGACATAATAACATTAAATATGTAACAACTCCCCATGTAAAACTAATCCAATCTGAATAGTGCGCACCGTGCAGTGGTTAGCACATTTTATAATATTTTGTTAAGGACCCATGAATTTGCCCGGGAGTCATATGTCTCTCTCTCTCTCTCTCTCTCTCTCTCTCACTGTTTTTTTTATAATATAAAGACGCTTCGCAAAGCACAGAGTGTATCTATTTTAGCAAACGAAAAACTTTCGGCATTTTTTGCTAGGCATTCGAAGTCAACTGGACCAGTCCAATTCTACCACCTGCTTTTAGCAAGACTGCTTAACTAGCAGGAAATAAATAGGTCATAGGATTGATATGTGTAATGTTAGTGATGCACTATGAGCAGACCAGGGAGTATAAGCTTTATTTCACTTGCACATCTGAAACAGAACGGGTGTGTGATGTGCCCAACACAGCCGAGGGCCTTTAATTGCTTCTTTGTTCGTGTAGCAGCTGTTGCCATGGCACCTTTGAGGCTCTCCGAGTAGCACTGTCACACACACATGCACACACACACACACACACCTGGGATATAATCGGGTTTACACATACACATGCAGCCAGAGAGATTCAGAATGAGAAAAGTGTTTCCCGGACACTAAACACCTCCCTACGTTATACGCTTCTGGCGTGAGAGTGCACTCTGTGTGTGTGTGTGTGTGTGTGTGTGTGTTTGTGTGGGGGAGACGTGTGTAGAAGGTTGATCTCCTGATCCGCTGTCTTTGATAGAGATGTTGCGCTGCATGCTGATATTTTATTCATGTCGTCTGAGAAAGCTGCAGGCCAGAGCGCTGTGCGTGTGAGCGCTCCGAATAAGTGATTCAGACTTCACCAGTTTCTCTTCATGTCTTACACATACAACACACACACACACACACACACACACACACACAGAGTTACTGTACAGAGAGGGTCAAATGGAAAGACAAAAGTCAGACAAAAGAAATAATAAATGTGTAGAAAGACACTATGATCCGTTCCTTCTCGGAAAGAAAAAACCTGACCAAAGCACAAAGACACACGGAACGCTTCGTATTTGTTTTGGCTTGTTTTCAGGAAAGATAATCTGATTAACCTTAGTATTTATGTGTTTGTTCTAACAGGAGGTATGTGCGATTAGCAGCTACACAGGTGGGATCACAAGCTCCAAAGTTCAGGAACCTGTTCTTCACCCACACTGATTCCAGCCCAGCAGGTAGGAGTGTTTTTATTCATCTAGTGATGCGAAAATCAATTCACATGCAGACATATGAGAAGCACTTGCGTGTTATCGTTTATAATTAACATGGGATCGTCACGGTGTCCAAGATTTATTTAGTAATGAAATTCTGAATTTAAAATTATTTCCTCGAGTCCTTCATTAATTGGAATTCTTCTTATGTGATTTTTAAGTTGGAATGTGAATGTGGACATTTCTATATCGGTCAAACAAAAAGGAAGTTGAGATTGAGAGTGGCTGAACATGAATATGCTATTCGCACTAAAAATCTGGTGTATCTGTTGCCAAGGCATTATAATGAGGTGAGTCATGGTAGTGATAGCTCCCTTAAAGTGACTGGAATTGAATCTATTCCATGTGCTATACGATGTGGGAATAGAGTAAAACGTCTTTTACAACGTGAGACTTTTTGGATTTGTACACTTAAGGGTACGAAGTTACCTGGTGTTAATATTGTGTAGTGTTTTTGTAGACGATGGATGTATATCCTGAGGAAAGCTGTGTTAAGCCGAAACACGTTAATAAAACGATTTTTTAAAATGTTTTTATGATTTAATAAATTTAATAAAGGCCTTTTACGCTTAACCACCTCAGAGCCTTGGGATATTTTGTTGTTTCATCTGATATTTAATTCTCATATATCCAATGAGTACCAATGGCCACACAATTGTTTATACCTCTGTAGCACACCCAGTTGTCTTGTTTCAGAAGTATTTCCTAGACATGTTGGTCTATTTTCACACTGGTTAACCGTTTCCTACATTACCCACAATGCTGTTTGACTGCAGCAGCACTTTAGTCCTTTAGTCTGTCCAGCTGTCTCTCCTGCTCATCTGTACATTCTGCTCAAACAGATCAGCTTCCAAAGAGTTAACTTTCACACAGGGTTTGGATTTTCTGGATGTGCAACAAACAATGTGAGGAGAGGAATTGTTTTAAAAGAATCTGATAAAAGTACAAGAATTGCATCATTTACTGAAGCAAATTCTCATTTAGTGGAATGTTTTATTGATTTAAAAACTAAATAAAATATGTGTGAATTTTTGCATTAAACCACTGAAAAACGAATAAAATATTGTTCTTAAACCAATTTTGAAATATAGATTTATGTTTATATTGATTTTTCTTGGTTATTCCTACTTATGCTTATAGATCAGGAAGAAAAGAATGTTTTAATGGAAATTCGATAGTGTAAAAAAAAAAAAGATTAGAAATAATAATAATAATAATAATAATAATAATAATAATAATAATGACATAACAGATTATAATAATAATGAGATAAAAATTCTCTTAATTAAAATTAAATATATTTTAAAGCAAGCAAAATGCAAGGAAGTTTAGACCAACATACCATATTCTCTTAATAAAAGACTTTTTTTTTTTAACGTTGTGTCCTTTATGTTATGATAAAAGCGGGGATCATATTGCAGAGTTTGTGCTGCATTTGCGTGTTTTAAACGCAAACTTAAAAAAACTTGAAATGTGACATTATTTGCACTTGTAATTGAAAATATATTATTAGCGCTTGCTAATGAAAATACAGCACCAACTAACTAATTTGTACCGGAATCACTAAGTACATTTTAAGCAATATTTTCTTTAAGAACATTTGTCACCCAAGAAATTGTGAAACACTGAAAGAGCCACAGTATTTCTTCTTCCTCTAAGGTCTTAAAGAGGAAAAAGGAATAAAGGGGGCAGAGACTTGGCTAAACATGCTTGATCAGTGTCATGCCAGAAAACGAGGCGTTCCTCTCTCAGTTCTGTACCACGGGCTTTCATCAAACGTGTAATGCTCTGTCTGAATGTAGGTGTGTGTTTGTGTGGTGTGCATGTTCGAGGGAAAGACTGTGTGTGAAACAACTGGTAATAATTATGTGCGGATTGTAATAAGGCACTGGCTGTCTACGTGTGTGTGTGTGTGTGTGGGACGCTGTGGCACCGAACTTGACAGTAATGTGTATCGATCAGAGTAACCCCACTACAAAATGGCTTAACGGTTGTAAAATGTAATATTTAATTTCGCTTGGTGTTAGCGCCAGGCTTTGTGTTGGAAATCTGTTTGTGATTCTTTGTGCTTTTGTGTTACTTTCTCCAGTACAGCTCTCACGTTCCCTCTGTCTCTTCTTCACGGTAGGACTTACACTGACTTGTCGACTAATACATAATAAGGAAATGCAAGCAGTCTATACAGAAAGCAGCTAAATGCACTAGATGAAGCTGATTCTACAGTTAAATACACAAAACTATGCTGCGAAAAGTGTTGTTTTTTTTTCTTTTTTTTTTTTTTTTTTGCTTTAGTGTTCCGTTAACACATTATCACTTTGCGTGAAATGGAGAGGTGTGAGTGAGACCGTGTGAAATCCCACACAGCTAGATGTAGTTTACAGATCAGCGGCGCGTTCCGACTCAAAGAGGCCGATCCGGACTCATTTTCGGATGCTACTGAGGCATGACCTCAGACGCTCCCAGACTCTGCTGCAGACATCGCATCCTCCATCCATCATTAAGTTTCACAATCAGCAAGTTTGTCCACAAGTACCTTTTAAGAACTGATGCTTTCATGATGCACAGCTTTATGTTGCACATTTATTGCATTTACTTTCATTGTTAACAGTGTAGCCTGAAAAAAAAGCATTGAAATGCCATTTGTAGCCTTTTATTTGTGCAGCTTGATGCACATATAAAACAGCTATGGGGTAGATGATTAGGCAACTTATATATATATTTTTTTTTTTGAAAAAGTGGTCAACTAGTAATTGTCATATAACCCCTACTTCCCAGCGGGTTTTGCATTTGTTACAATATTGAGAGAGGCTGTGTGTTTATTAACCGTGCCATAATGCGTAATCAGTAGCAAGAAGCACAGGAAGTTACTGAAGCGCGATAGGGGAAGGGGGCCTGCTGGTCAAAAATGTCACCACACACACACTTCACTACACACCACATTTCAGTTCATAGTTTATCTTTCCTCCAGCATTTAGCAATTCTGAATAAAAGAATGAAGTATATCTTTACCGTTAAAGAGTAATTCACCCCTTTGTTTTTTCATGCCATAACTCTTTGTGCAACTTCTCCTTGTAGGCACATCACATCAGGCTCACTTCCCCTTCTGTGGTTTAGCCTTGAGGGTTTCCTGCTAATGTTGTCTATTTCAGGCTGTGTTCTTCTCTCTCTCTCTCTCTCTCTCTCTCTCTCTCTCTCTCTCTCTCTCTCTCTCTCACACACACACACACACACACACACACACACACACACACACACACACACACACACACACACACACACACACACAATGTTTGGTTCCAGCCCACAGACATCACCAGCACTACTACAATGAATGGGCAATGATTGAACAGTGGATAAAACACATGGATAAAAAGCCAGGCTGTACTAATTTTTTTTTTCTAGTTCTATCTTGGCATAAGAACTACCTAAATATATAATGCCTCTGAAAATGTCACTAATGTCAAAAACTGTGACTGTGGTCAAACAAGAAGTGAAAGACTATTCTAATCTGTCCAACATCTTAGTACTTCCTGCTGAATCAGAAATTTCTGAGGTTGAGGTGCAATGCTGAGAAACAGATTGGTGGTCGACTAATTTGCAACTGAAAAACTGCACCTGAAAAATCTTATTCACGAGTGGAAAAAGAGAGCACAAGATTGACAGTTTTCTTTCAGCGGCAGTACTGGGTCAGCGGTAATATCGTACCGTTCTTTGATGGTAAAACAAGAGCTCAGTTTTTGGATTAAAGTGCTTTGGGTCCATGTTCAAACTATGTCTCTAACCAAAAAGATAAGATTGCAAGAGCAGGAGGCAGAAATAAGTTTGCTGCAAGTTTGCTGGGTTTGCTCTCTTGATAGTTCTGTAAAGCATTGGAGTAGAGTTGCTGCCTCTCTGAATTGTGAGGAGCCAGTTGAGGTAGTTTAGGTATCTAACAATGTTGCCCCTGTCTGGCTCCTGGTAGAGCTGTATCAGGCACTTTTCACAAGACTGAGACCCCAGGGCAGACCCTGGAACTGCTGGAGAGGTGCTATCTCATAGTTGGCCTGGGAACAACTGGAGACCCCCAGGAGGATGTGGAATCTGTGGCTGGAGATAGCAAAATCTGGGTCAGTCTTATCAGTTTGTTGCCATTGCTATGCCTACCAGGAAAAGTGAAAGGAAAATGAATGGCCATATATGGCCAAATGCTTCTGGACACCGGCCCGTGACACTCATGTGCTTGTTGAACATCCCATTCTGCATTTCGTCCCCCCTTTCTGTTATAATAACCTCCACTCTTCTGGGAAGGCTTTTCACTAGATTTTGTAGCGTGGCTGTGAGGATTTGCCCATGAAATTGGAAAAAAGTAATCATTCTCTGGGACTGCGATGGGATTCTGGTCAATCAAGGCATGCAGTTTGCTTTTTAAAACAAAAGAAGCTGTTTTACAGCTAACAACAATACATGGTAAAATCTGCTGTTTAGATATTGTAAACTTGCTCTTCATATCCAGTGCCAAAACATAAGAAATTCAGTGAGGTGAGGCTGCCAGTAAAGAGACAAGGCATTAAATATTCACTTCTATAACCAACAGTGATGCTCCTGCTGTGGAATGGATCATTTCACAAATTCACTCTGCCAGCGGAGGTGGAGACCCTTATTGATCGCCACAACAGCAGACAAAAAGAGTTTGCTGCCGATAAAACCTCTGACAGCAAGACAGAAGAAGCAGCTCAGGAGTAAAGCTCCTCTTAGATGAACTCATCCTGCCTTTCTACTCCCTCAGTCACTGTCTTTACAACCTTACCACCTTTCACAACATCATCATAGTATAATGGGCAGGAGTTTCACACCACTCAGCTGAACTGATGAAGCCTCTCAGAGGAGGGATAGAAGTGGTCTTAAACTGATCTCGAAGATTACGCTGCAATTATACCACCAGACATCTTGACTAGAGCGAGACCCAGGTTTGTACTAATGCACTCATTCTAATATGTTATCGTTTCTATAGTAACAACTCATTTGCAGGGAGTCGTATAGCAGACGCTCCACATTATCAAACTCTGATATTAAATGGACTAAAAATGTGTTGTTATATAACAGAGAAAAATGTATAATCGTTGATACGGTGAAGCTTTCAGTAAAGCAAAATTTGTGTGTTGGCGCTTTGTAACAATCATAGGTAAAGCCGTTCTTTTCACACCTAGGAACAATTTAAGGACAGATGATGTTAACCTTTGTTCTTGCTAATAAGTTGCAGGTTTTGTGATGTTAATTTCAAGGACAATGTGAAGTAACAACTGTTTATAGCTGCTACATTGTACGTGAGAGAAGGAAGTACCTAGTTTGGCGGATGTTCGATATTAGATGTAACTATAAACGGATGAAAAGCAAGACATATGTATGAAAAATGAGTAGGTGGTAAAGTAGGTGATCGGAAATATTGCCTTTGATACGAAGTTAAGCGTCTAGTATATATGCAAGTCCTGCATGTAGCTGTATCCGCCATTAGTATTAACATGCACTGAGTTACATATCACTGTAGTCAGTTCCTCTTTGAGTGTGTATGTGTATGTGACGCCATATGTGAAAGGAGTAGCCTTCTGTGGAAAGTGTGTGTGTGTGTGTGTGTGTGTGTGTGTGTGTGTGTGTGTGTGCGCTTTTATGCAGGTGTGATGTATTATGCATCACCATGTCTGGGTTGTATGTTAATTATGGAACTATGTTTGGCAACTCATTCTTGCCTTCAGCCAAGTCCCCATGAATTCAAAACTGACATTTTAGAGCTTTCTGTAGAAGTCTCTTAGTGCTGTAGCTACAAATACACCAGTATGCATAAAAAATTACAAAGATGTATTTTGTAGATGTTCTTGTTTTGATTTTAGTTCAGAATTTCTGGGAAAATTGTGAAAGTTTTGTGATGACTGATCCTGTACTCATCCAATTTTGTGTCTCTATAAAGCACATGAACTGACCCGTAAACAAACTTGAAGATCTCTCTCTACAGTAGCTGCTAGTTAGCATCAAACATACAGCTTCACTCCAAGAACTTTGTCGGCTGCACTTTGGGATGACGAAATGATGTGTATGACATGACTAGCGAGCAAGCCTTTTTGGAGATACTGCCTTGTGTTAACTGGCAGTCTTTTCCCTTGCCCCCTGCGGCAGTGAGAGCATTAGCCATCCCACGGGGAGAGCGAAAAGACTGTCGACAGAAAGAGGAAAATCTCTGCTGCAGGCCAGTAACAAACAACCCATGGCCTGGTGGTTGAAAGTCTGTGCTTTAGAATACTTGAACAATTTGCTCAGACCTACTGGCAGTGTGAGATCCTACAAGCTCTATTTAAATTCTTGTCTCACCATTGTTGAGTAACTTTAGGTTCAGTGAGAAGTGTAACGTATCTGGAATGGTATTGGCTGATGTTGAAATCATTTAAGCCATTTGATACTGACTTCTTGTTTTAAAAGGAAACACATGAACATACGGAATCAAATCACAGCAATTTCTTGGGAATTTGAAATACCAACATCCATCATTAACTGTTAGCTCAAAACATAGTTCTGGTCACTAATGTCTGGATGCAGAAAGACACTAAGTGGCTAAATCTTATCACTTTTTATGTACGCTCACCGGTCCCCAGATTGTTGGCTTTTTGGCTGTTTGAGTATTTCAGAAACTGCTGATCTATTGGGATTTAGGTTAGAGGAGACTAGGTAGAGGTAACTCATATAGCCACTCTTTACAACCATGGTGAGCAGGAAAGCATCGCAGAATGTACAACACTTCGAACTTTGAGGCAGATGAGCTAAAACAGCCTAAGAGCAAATCAGGTTCCACTCCTGTCAGCCAGGAATGGGAATCTGAGGCAACAGTGGGCACAGTCTCACCAAACTGTGTGCTAATTTAAGTACTTTAGGAAGAGATAAGTCTTTAGACGTCGTTTGAAGACTGCCAGTGACTCAGCTGTTCGGACATCTAGGGGAAGTTCATTCCACCACCTAGGTGCCAGAACAGAGAAGAGTCTTGACGCATGCCTTCCTTGTACCCTGAGAGATGGTGGGACCAGTCGAGCAGTGCTAGAGGATCGGAGGGAGCGTGGTGCTGTGCGGGATGTGATAAGTGCTTTGAGATAAGTGGGTGCTGGTCTGTTTTTGATGTGTTGTGCATTCTGAGATGCTCATCTCATGTTAATTAAGTGGCCACTGAGTGTATATCTGAAGATGCTAGTACTCATTGCAAAAGCGTTTTGAAAAAGTGACAAAAGATAGCTGCATTCATTTTATTTGTAGGAGTGGCCAAGACCAGTGCACTACAGGAAACAGCCTTGGATGTACCCTCACGCACACTCACATGCATGACAGATTTAGTTAGTGGCACTGTAATGGTTATGACTGATATGGAAGAAATTGGGTAATATGTTGAGTAATGATGCAGAATGTGTTTTTGGCTGAATGTCTCGCTGTTTCTGTTGTTCTGCTCAAAACAGAACAGCAAACTTCAAACAGAACCAGAGAAATTTTTCTCCATCCCAAACCACTTGCTGTAAATCTTTCTGGATGACCAAGAAAATACCGCTGTTTCATCAGAAGTAAGACAACTGAAGAATCAGGAGACCGAGACCCAGGTTATAATAAAAAGAGTTTATTGGTTTATTGTGTGCACGAAGACAATCTGGGATTTCTATAGTCCAAACAAAAGTTAGACAAAGCAGGCTTTTATACTGATGTGCGCATGCAAGAGAACAAGCGCAAGCCCATATAACTAATGCCCAAGGCTAAGATAAGAGAAAACATGAGCAAAGACAGAACATCATGACCCAAAGAACAGACATGTATGCATCAATCAGCCATAACATTAAAACTACCTGCCTAATATTGTGTAGGTTCCACTTTGTGCCATCAAGACAGCTCTGACCCATTGAGGCACGAACTCCATAAGACCTCTGAAGATGCGCTGTGGTATCTGGCACCAAGCCATTAGTAGCAGATCCTTTAAGTCCTGTAAGTTGCCAGGTGGGGCCTCCATGGATCGGGCTTGTTTGTACAGCACATCCCACAGATGCTCGGATTGAGATCTGGGGAATTTGGAGCGCAAGTCAACACCTTGAACTCTGTCATGTTTTTCAAACCATTCCTGAACAATTTTTGCAGTGTGGCCGGGCGTATTGTCCTGCTGAAAAAGGCCACTGCCATTAGGGAATACTGTTGTCATGAAAGGGTGTACTTGGTCTGCAACAATGTTTAGTTAGGTGATAGGTGTCTAAGTAACACCCACATGAATGCCAGGACCCGAGGTTTCCCAGCTGAACATTGCCCAAAGCATCACACCGGCTTGCCTTCTTCTCATAGTGCATCCTGGTACCATCTCATCCCCAAGTAAACAATGCACATGCTCCCAACCGTCCAAAAGAAAATGTGATTCATCAGACCAGGCCAGCTTCTTCCATTGCTCCATGGTCCAGTTCTGATGCTCTCGTGCCCATTGTAGGCACTTTTGGCGGTGGACAGGGGTCAGCATGGGCACTCTAACTGGTCTGTGGCTACGCAGCCCCATATGCAGCAAGCTGCAAGGCAGTGTGTGTTCTGACACCTTTCTTCTACAGTACCTCTTCTGTGGGATCGGACCAGACAGGCTAGCCTTCGCTTCCTGCGTACATCAGTGAGTTTTGGGTTCCTGTGACCCTGTCGCTGGTTCACCGGTTGTCCTTCTTTGGGCCATTTTGGTAGGTACTAACCACTGCATACCGGGAACACCCCACACGACCTGCTGTGTTGGAGATGCTCTGACCCAGTCGTCTGGCCATCACAATTTGGCTTTAGTTTGCCTTACGCTTGCCTATTTTTCCTGCTTCCAACGCATCAGCTTTGAAAACTGACTGTTCACTTGCTGCCTAATATATCCCACCCCTTGACAGAGGCCATTATAATGAGATAATCAGTGTTGTAAACCACCTGTCAGTGGTTTTAATGTAATGGATGAATGGTGTATGTTGATATAAAGCTATTTTTCCATGAATTAAAATAGAAACGTAATCGAAAGTGTCAAAGTGTCGCTGCAATGATGATTAACATGACTTTTTTCTTTTTCTTGATCACTTGTTCATTCACTCTTCTTTTACCAAACTGCTAGTAGCCGAGAAAAGTTTTTGCTTAAATATTCCTGTGCATGTTATTACTACCGCAACACGCTGTGCTATTGTACTTACCTCTTCCACACACTCCATTACTTAGCATGCCTTTGTGTGCATGTAAGAGCATGTGTATGGTAATAAAGTGTGATGAGGGTCAAGTCAAGAGAGGCAGAAAGAGAGAATATATGTCATGGAGCATGAGTAAAAAGGTGTGTACATTTAAAAAATTAGGAAGCACTCATTTTACCTCAGTCCCTGTAGAGTAAGGTACTTAACAATACAACAATACCTAACAGTTCTAATTCTGCAGTCACTTTACTTCCTGTCTAGAACTATTAAGTGTATGAATTCACATTCTTAAATGTTTCTAAAACAAAACTAATAGACTCTTTAAACTAATGTGTGGTTGTATCATATTATTTCTAGGAAGTACATTTTTAAATAGGAAGTGAATTGGTCATCAGCTATTATCATTTATTAGTTTTTTAATATGAAAATCTTATTGCATCAAGCTCTTTCAGGAATAGTCATGCTGCATTCGGCTAAAACTCATAATTTGGAATTTCCAACCTCCAACTAGGAAAAACCAAACAAAACGTTCAACACAGAATTCTTACTTGCATCAAGTCGGGATGGTCTCCTCAACCCCGAGTTCAGCAAGTGACATTAAATCGACATGGCTCCGCAAAAGTAGCACTTCTTACCTTTAAATGGATTATACTATATGTACAAGGATTTGCTTTAGATCACTCAACATACAGACCCCTCCACATTCGCTCCGACATGTGGAGGTTGTAAATGACGTAATTCCAAGTTCCGACCTCCGAGGTAAGTCAAATGCAGCATTACATTTTACTGTCTTGTGATGTAACAGTAATATGTAAAAGCATGCGAGCTGTGTAGTGCTGTTACTAAGCTTAGTGCTTACTGGCACAGTGTGGTGCAGCTGTCTAAACCTATAACCTGTTGAAGCAACTGGCAACCAAAACATTAAAACCATCAACTTAATTGAAAACTACTCTCTGTGTGCTTTAGTCCCAAGCAGAGATCCAGTGCCTGCTGCAAATCAGTTATTTTCTAAAGATTGTAAACTAGAGGTGTACACCGTGTTTCTAATTACATCTCTATTCCAATCTGCTGCAGCAGTTATTTCTGTAATACATCACTGTAGAATACAGCTTTCTTCACATATTTAACATAAGACATTTCCTGGAGTTTTCCCACACCTTACTGTAAATGTATTAGCCAACGACTTGCTGAATTTTCTTTTTTCGAAGGCACAAATATGATGTGCTACATCCCAAACTTTGTTAGAAGAGTATAATAATCGGAAACTTTGTTTCTCTTAGTCTGTATTATATCACAGAGTGATTGAATTCTTGAATCATCAGAAGGAGTGCATTAATTTTCTATAACAGCAGCTCTGACAGTAGTTCCAGCTGAATTATAGTAATGCGCTCGTTCTAATACTTTATTTGTTTCTATAGCACTAGTTCATTCACAAGAACTTATACAGCGGACGTTCCGTGTAATCTAACACTAATAAGAAATAAAGCTTTTGCTTAATAAAGAAAACATACAATCTGTTTTCTGACCCTTATGTAACATTTTAGGATGGAAAGTTTATGCTTCATGCTTTCTCAGACATGACATGCCGCATTTATTTATTTATTTATCTATCTATCTATCTATCTATCTATCTATCTATCTATCTATCCATTTATTTATTTATTTATTTATTTATTCTTGACTTATTACCTTTGAGCGAAAAAACAGAGGCGGGTGAACGAGTGACTGTTTATATATGCTATAACATAAGCCATAACTGGAACTAACTTATAAACAATCAAAAAGCATGATGTGGAGTTCATTAGTAAATTATAAATCGTAATCATTGGCAAATTGCTGTGGTACAAGCCGAGTAACTCCTTTCGGGAGTTACTTAACTAGCCAACTAGCTTGCCATACTTTATTACATTGCACTAGCTACCACTTTCTATCAGTCAGTTAGGTTTCTGGGTCATGGCACACTGGGGAAAGATAAGGCAGTCATTTCTCTCTAAAAATAAATAATATCTAAATGTCTACCTGTAGGTTCTGTGTGCAGGCCAAGAGAGATGATGATAACCGAAGAGCGTATGGATAGATATAAATAAAGAGAAAGACAAGCTATACTGGATTAATTTACTTTTCTCTCATAGACAACAATCACTGTGAAGGAGATCTTCTAGTTTAATATGTTGGTGCTTTCACCTTCTGTCCACATTTCCTTATCACTAATCTTTCCATCATTCTTTCCTGTCTGGCAGTTTTCTCACCCGCTTCTCTCTCTCTCTCTCTCTCTCTCTCTCTCTGTCCCTGTATAATAAGAATTTATATTCTTATTTATTATATTATATTTGTATTTATTATATTCGTATTTATTATATTCGTATTCATTGTTTGTCTGTATCTTGGATGGCATATTAGTCTGTCTGTCTGTCTGTCTGTCTCTCCATCCCAACCTCTCTCTCACTCTCTGGTTCTCTCTCTCTCTCTCTCTGTCTCTCTCTCTGGCCCTGTATAATAAGAATTTATATTCTAATTTATTATATTATATTTGTATTTATTGTTTGTCTGTATCTTGGATGGCATAATTGTTTGTCTGTCTGTCTGTCTGTCTCTCTCTCTCTCTCTCTCCCTCTCTCTCCACCCCAACCTCTCTCTCTCTCTCTCTTTCTCTCTCTCTGTCTCTGCATAATAAGAATTTATATTCCTATTTATTATATTATATTTGTATTTATTGTTTGTCTGTATCTTGGATGGCATATTTGTTTGTCTGTCTGTCTCTCTCTCTACTCTAACTCCCTCCCTCCATCCCAACCTCTCTCTCTCTCTCTACTCCCTCCCTCCCCTCTCTGTCTGTTATTCTGTATAACCTTGGCGTAATTATTGAATAGGTTACATAATATTTAGTGTAACAGTGTGTATGTGTTTGCTCTTCACTTATGGATTGTGAGAAAACATTGTAATTATTAATTATCAATATTAATATTAAATGGCACAAAACGTGTAGTGCTGGTATTTTATGGCTAGCCAGTGTACATATATTGTTTGACCAGACAGCCTTTACAAGCACAGGCCAAAGGCTTTATAACTGGATCCATTTCTTAATACTATTAGGAGTCTCTGTAAATAAAAACACTGTAGAAGGCAAATGGCTAACATAATTTGTAGCAAATTAGAGACATTAATGTGACATTATATTTACTTATGTACCTCGTCTATTTATTTTGCAGCAGCAACAGACGATCGTGCAATTTATGAGTGAATATTTTCCATGACATTGACCATCCATTATTCAGTCCAAGGTTACACCCCCCTTGTGCAAACACAGCCGAGCGCTCCTGCTCGCGCCGCTCATCTTTTATTCAGCAGGCAGCAATAAATTAATACAAATCTGATGTTTTGAAGTACTGCGTTGTAACAATGTACTGAGATGTTTTAATTACTGTTAGTCATTTTATTTGGGCAGGAAAACATTTAATTTTATGTGTGGTTTTCTGACTGTGGGATTAACTTTCAGTGAGCTAACTGTAAATAGTATCCTTAAACTCTGAAGGACAAGTAGGAAAAGGAAAGCTGTGTCTGGATCATTGTCGAGGAAATTGATTTTTTTTTTTTTCTTCTCATTTTTCACAAAATCTTCCAGGACGATCCTGAAATGTGCTGTCTGTAGTTTGCTCATTCTTGCAATTATCAAATCAGCCAATCATGTGGCAGCAGTGCACAGTGCATAAAATCATGCAGATACAGGTCAAGAGCTTCAGTTAATGTTCACATCAAACATTAGAATGGGGAAAATGTGATCTCAGTGACCGTGACCATGACATGGTTGTTGGTTCCAGATGGACTTGTCTGAGTATTTCAGACATTCCTGGGACAACTGTCTGTCGAGTTTACACAGAAAGGGAGAGTTCTGCCTATGGAAACACCTTGTTGATAAGAGAGATCAGAGGAGAATGGCCAGACTGGTTTGACCTGACAGGAAGTCTAGGGTAGTGGTGAGCAGAAGAGCATGATCCTAGTGTTTTATTTAGTAATATGTTTTCTTTTTGCTTATTTTATAATCCCATAGGAACCTTAATAACCTTCTGTCTGACTTCGGAGCAAAACATCTTTCTCTGATGCATCTTAGCCTCCATTTTCTGTGCTCACCAAACAGATAAAGCCATGAACGTCTTCACTCTGAAAACATAAACGGAGATTCAGATTAAGAAAATGACAAAACATCTTGTTTTTCAGAGAGACTTCATTATACAAGGATTCAATAACGACCTCTGCTGCTGTTCAACTCAAGCACATGCATGCATACTTTATACAAGTTTATTAAATTTTTATAATGACCATAGGTACTACGTTTTGCAGCATTCCTGACCTTCTCAAGGGTAATTAAAAAAAAAAAAAAAAAACACTGACTAAAAGCTAATGTTACTGATTGCAGCTATGGCTGACTCATAACCAGCTTCCAGTATTTTTTTTTTTCACTGTAAAGACATAACGTGTACACGACACTCGTAACCTATGTCTGGCCACGCCCCCTTCCTGCCCTTCCCTCGGCGCCACAGACCATACTATCGTAAATCGGCAATAGTTAGGGGGCACGATAGAACGATGGCACATTGCACACGATATCACAAGCCTAATCCTTAGAATCCTATTTAAGGAGCCACCACTCATCTCACACTGACAAAAGCATCAAAGACCTGATTGTCAAGAGTGAATTGAATGAGTAACTACGCTACGTCTGCATGCACTCGTTCAAGATCCATTTATTAATACAGCCACTAAAGGACCAGTTTCTGTCACTTATCACTCCTCTGGCATCACAGGGTCTTTCCGGCAAGAAGCGAAATCACTCGTACATTGCAGAAACTAAGAGGAGACTGGCTGATCGTTCTATCGAGCATCTTCGTACCATCAGAATGAAGGATTTCTCCTTTATAGTGGTGAGACACTTTAACAGCGATGGACTTAACATTAATGATATCTCTGTTTGTGTCGCTACTTGTTATGGGAGCAATGAAGTGAGGAAAAAGAGCTCATTTTCACTTTCAGAGCTTTGGAGCCCCTTGGAATGAATGTCGTTGTAATTGATGATGTAATTGTTGTAGTCGAAACTTGACATTCATCCCATGGGGTTCTGCTCCCTACTTGTTTCTTTCTTCAATTTGTTGCTTCAGTAGCAACAACTAGCGATGCAGACAAGGATGTCATTAATGTTATGTCCATTCAGGTTCATTCTGATTGTAATGATCAGCTAGTCTCCTCTTGGTTTGTCCGATGTACAGCGGATGTCATGTCTTGCCGGAACGACCCTGTGGTGATGCCCAAGGAGTGATGAATGACAAATCTGATGCTTTAGGGCCTGTGATTTTAGTGGCTGCATTGATTAATTTGCATGTGGAACATCTAGAATGGTTGAATTCTTTGTCTTTAACAGCAAAAAAAAAACTTTTGCTTATGTTCTATTTTGTGTGTGCACTAGTTTGCTTATGTAATTGAAGGTGTTTGTATATCTCAGTGGCCTGTACCCACAGGTGTGTGTGTGTGTGTGTGTGTGTTGTCAGGGTGATGAATGTTTGGCCAGGCTACAGTGGACAAGAGCCTCTGGCGTTGCTACAGTGATGGACGAGGGCCACCAGGACTGTGGCACTTCTTGCTGTGCCAGTCATAACCTTGTGCCACACACACACACACATACACACACATACATACATACATAGAGAGGTTTTCTTTCTCTGTCTCTTGCTGTTTTTTTTTTTTCTTTCCTTTGCCTGTCAGGTTCTCATAATAACACACACTAACAAACTTTTTATGAAACAAGTGTGCTTTCAGCAGAGGACATTGTTTTACATCACCCTGGTTTGGTTACCCTCAAACCAAAATTAGTGTAGAAAAGAAAAATAATAGTGACATTCTGCATGCTTTCTTATTCTTTATAATATCTCTTCTCTCAAATTCTTCTTAAGAAAAGTACCACAGCACCCTAACACACTTAAAAAGTCCCCAAAGGCTCAGCTCCTTCTAGATAAATGTCGTGTGAGAGGTGTCTGGAAGCTGTCCTCGGCGAGGCTCCCAGGAGTGAGAAACAGACAAAAGAGAACGAGGGAGGCAGGGGGAGAGCAGGAAGAAAGAGAGAAAGAAAGCAGAGAACATTTTCAGTATTTTTATTGTCAGTGGTGCAGCAGGCGACAACCTGGTTTCTAGTAGAGCCGATTTACACACTTGCACTAGAGAGAGAGAGAAAAACATGTGTACTAGAAAAGACGCACATAAAAAAAGAAAGAATGAGCTTGGAGATTAAAAAAAAAAAAAACAGGCTGTGAATCACAGCATGGCTGTTTTCAGGAAAGCTGTCGTCTTCTGTTCTGCGCTTAAGCACGAGTCCTGAGCGTGCATTCTCCATACAGCTGAGATTACACTGTCATGTTTCTTTTTCATCAAAACGCAACACGACTGTCTCTTCTCTTTACATCTCAGGAGCTGTCTCTATTTTCCTTGCCGCTTGTAATGCACATGTGCTCAGTGATTTATAATGAGTGGATAATTAGCCTCACACAGCTTGTTATTAAAGTACTGAGACAGATGTTGCACGCAGGTTGTTTTTTTTTCTCTTCATAATGCCCCGGTTTATTGTTTGACCAGCCTTCATAATCACTTCTCATCACTGAGTAGCTGGTTTTTTTTTTTTTTTTTTTTTTTTTTTTTTTTTTTTTTTTTTAATTGAACATCACAGCTCCAGGATTGGATCCTGAGCTTGAGTTTCCACTTCCCAGAAACATGCCTTTGTGCGAACTGGTGTCTCTAAATCACCCCAAAGTGTGAAGAACTGTGCGAATGTGTGTGTATGGTGCTCTGAGACGGACCGGCGTCCCATCCGGGTGTATTCCCAGGATGCGCTCCAGATCCTTCAATGAATGACACAATGAATGAGTGACTAATTGATGGAGTTTAAAACAACTTCAGAAATGCTACTATTAACGCTTTAACACTTTGCCACTGTTTTTCTACTCTGCAGGTGTGACGATGAGGAAGTTTGCATACTGTAAAGTGGTACTGGCTACGTCTCTGGTTTGGGTGATGCTGGATATGTTCATCCTTCTCTACTTCAGCGAGTGCAACAAGTGCGATGACAAGAAAGAGAGGGGACTCCCAGGGAGAGAGGGTGTGTATATCGGCATGCGCACATTGGGCCTCATTGAGTAAAGTTGTGTGTAAACGTTTGCATAAGCCAAACTGAAATACAAATTTACGCCACATTTACAAAAGTTTCGTAAAAGTTTCTTCATGTTTGTGTGTGCATTGATAAATGACCAGGATTGTGCACATCACAGCTAATTTGCATTTGTAATGGCCACAAAACTCCATAAAGGCCAAGTTCAGTTGCAGTGGAAAATTTTTGCTACCAAAACAGAGAAGAATTTCACAAAGGTTTAAGTACTTTTGACTCGCGTCTATGAGAATAAACAGATATTATCAACACACGGCAAAAACGACCAAAATATGGAAAGAGATGTGAGATGATATGAGATGATTTTGATGTCATCCATCCAGCACAATATAAGACAGGTTTAAAAAAAATAGATTGACCAAAAAACTGAGTCAAAAAAAGTATTGCTTCTAATCGACAGAGTTATTTCATTGACAGTTTGTAGACAGCTCAGGGAGCTATTGATTATATAGCTGAGACCAATAATATTTTATCAGATTTTTGGGTGTGTTACATTCCAAAACGATCAGAAGTTCACAGGACATGCTATCAGAATCTACTACAAAGCTGGGACTTAGTGTTGCTGTGAGTCAAAATGGGGTCCTTTGAGCGGCATTTCATTATAATTCCCGTATGCTTTTCTTTTAATAAGGATGTAGAACATTTTAAGAATGACAGAATCATATGCAATGAAGATATACTCATTAGAAACACCTTACAACTGCTCACAGCCTATAGTAACTCAAATAACAACTCTTTACAACCGTGCTGAGCAGAAAAGCATCTCAGAACACGCCAAACCTTGCAGTGGATGGGCTACAACAGCAGAAGACCACACTGGTTTCTACTCCTGTCAGCCAAGAACAGAAAACTGATCCTCCAGTGGGCATTGAAGTGTTTTTCAATCTTCAGCTGTCTGATGCTGGTGTCTTCTGACCTGCCTCTAGATGTTGGTGTGTGACTAGCTGCTATTGATTTGTTTTTATCTGTACACATAATCTATAAACAATTTACAGTTTATATTAATATTAGCCTAAAAGGTACTAAAGTGTAGTTTTCCTTGTTGCTGAGGTGGTTCCCCTTTTAAAAGGTACCTTTAAAGTAAAAACTCTTAATCTTTTAAACTCTAATCTTTTAAAGGTACACTATGTCTATGTTTATAGGTGAAAGATAGCTATTAAAAGAAATTAAAAGCTAAGGGTACCAGGAAAGGTACAGTTTAGTGGCTAATTGACTAATAGCTCTAATAATATAAATATCTATATAGATATAGACGTTAGGTAATGGGATGCTAATATATTTGGCCTAATCTTTTTAGCATATATGCCCGGTCCTGCTCAGTTTAACTCTCAGGGCAACATCCTGGCTCATTGGCACCTTGAGTCTTTTAACAATGAAATGCTGCATATAACATGCCGTGAACAGCACACTTTATGCCGCGGCACCTCTTTCAGGACACAGAGCTGCCCAGGAGTGTGAAAATAAATGTCTGTCTGACTTTCAATAAGGAGGCCATGTCGTCTGGAACATGAATTACTCATACACTTGAGAAGCAAGGGACCTCACAAATCGCAAAGTGGGCTCATAATTCAGCACTGAGCACAGCGGAATACCTTGGCAAGCTTGCAGCTCCATAGACACTAAGGCATTAGGATGTAAGATACGGAAGACCAAGCCAACTCTAACATCCTGCCCAAGATCCTGTCCTGTACACATTAGCATGAAATACTGTGCAATTAATGGCAGTCCAGCAGAATTAGGCTTGATGAGAAATGAATAGGTTCTACAGTACTAAATCACAATGTTTTGCAGTGTAGTGCAACACACTGTAAATCCTTTTCTACTAAATACTCACAGGGGTGGACAAATCACTAGCCTGGGTGTTTGGGCTCTCAGATTTTTTTTTTATTTGTAGCTGCCCGGCAGTGAAGCACCAGAGAAAGTAGAAATCAATCAAATCAGTGATTGATTGGCTGATCAATTCAATCCTACGATGAAACATTCCTATCCTGATGGGTGTTGTGAGTTCCGTGATGACTCCGCCCACATCCACCGGGCCCGAGAGCTCACTAAACGATTTGATGAGAATGAAAATGGTCTAAAACGTAAATTATGGCCTTTACACTCAGCAGATCTCATTCAGCTGAACACCTGTTGGAGAGTTGTATTAGAAAGCACTCTCCACCACCATCAAAACGGCTGAAGAGATACTGCATCTTTTGGAAGAAACTTGTAGAATCAATACCATGGTGCACTGAAGCTGTTCTGGAGGCTTGTGATGGCCCAACACACTTTTCTTGTAATTTGGCCAAAGTCTCTAGCTAGCATCTGTGTACATAGATAAAGTACAGTACAGCACTAGCTGTGATATAACGTGATTTATATTATAGCTCGCAGTTTCCTTGCAGTTATTAGGATGTAAGTGACGCATGTTAAGTGAAAATACAGACGCAAACCAGACTCGAAATGTCTTTATGTGCGGTGCGCATAGAGAACACTACAGCTCATGTCTGAAATATTAGACAGACTTGCGTCGTGTCCAGGGCAGAAACATGATATGCTTATCAGGAGAGGAAAGAAGTACGACTACACAATGATTTAAATACTTGCTCGTTTTCTTTGAGCACAGCCATGTGCACATCGCTCATCTGTATGTTAATGCACTTAACTAGCCGGCGAGTCCATTAGATACTCTTAGGATAAATTAGGTTAGCTAGCAATTTTAGCCTAGTTAATTAGTTTTCCAGGCAACCAGAACACAAGGCTGGGCAGCACACTGGTGGGGATTTTTGTCCAATCTTTGCTGCATTAAATATATCCTTAATCATCATTTTATCATCTTCTGGAATTGCTTCATCCTACTCAGGGTCACAGTAAGTTCAGAGACTAATACATTGGATTGTCTGATATATAACGTGCACCACGTTGTCCCTAACCAAAGTATTTGGTGATGTCACTTCCTGACAATTTATCGTAGACCTTCGGCAATCACTTGTGTACCCGTAACTGACAATTATTTGGTGGTCAGTTTAATTCTCAGGTTCTTGTAATAAAAAAAAAGGCCCACAATTCTTTACTTTTGGCCTCTGTAGAGTGTGCTACGTAGCTGCAAATTACAACCTTTTTGCGCCCTGGGATGATGGTTAGATCATGGCTCCCTCTCTCCCAACAGCCATTGTCTTGCGAGACCTTTTTATTTTCCTTCCACACAAAACACCTCTGTAAGCTATGCATCAGTTCCCTCTATTTTTTTTTTCTTAATGATGCACACTCACCACAGGGATCTGGATTTAAAAGCTTTATTTCACAGGTTCATATTTAACAAAATACGACAACCAAACCATAATTAGCATTTCTCTTCTGTAGTCACCGGGTTATTTTTCCTCACAGACACAATGTGACTCTTCTCTAGTGGCTTATGAAATGGAAGGAATGATAGCATCCTTATCAAAGAAGGAATCTTGTTAATATGATCTGTAATCTAGTCAAGACAGCACAGATGTTGCTCGCCAGATCACTCAAGCGAATGAGCTGTGTTCGTTTTCTGTGCGAAACTTGTGTGATTACTCAGCAGTTTGTGAGGAAATCTTTTTAGGTTATGTTTAAAAAAATATTTGGTATTGGTAATTTGGGAAATGTATCTGTTTCTGAACTTCAAACTATGACTCAAAAGTGCTGAGAAGTCTGACTGTGTTGAGAAGTCTGACTGTGTTGAAAAGTCTGACCCTTTCCAACCCCCTTGGACATGTTTATGCATATGTTCTGTAATTGAGTGAGCCGCACTGATGTTTCTTTCCATGAGTGTGAGTGAAACTGATGTTATTTTCTTATATCAATTCATTTCCATTTTGTATAATGAATACTGTAGTGACCTGAACAGAGACGCCTGAAGGTTCTCTGATCCTTGAATGCATTAGGTGATCAGTCACCGTATAGGATGCTGTATATGTTTTTCCCATGATTCCTACCTGTGTGACATTACACTCGTCTGATTGGCCGTTCAGCGGTCATGAAGTTGCCTATAAATTACTTGCTAATTGATGTTTGGACCCAAAATCCACTGTCACACATAACTTTTGCATTTTATTAGGCTTCTGCTATAGCTTAGTAATTATAAATTTAAAAACATCCAGCCTTATTAATTTATTTATTTATTTATTAATTTCACAATTAATTTTTATCCTGAGCATCTTGAAAGTGAAGTACAATCAAAACTTAAGAGATAAAGAGATAATGATATCTCTGTTTGTGTCGTAAAGAGATAGTGACTTCACTTCAAAACTACCCATATTGACACAGGGAAAGTTCCTCATATTCCAAGCCTAATTACACTGCTACTTAAATAGATTTTCAGGGTTCCCCAATTTATTAAAAATCACCTGCGCATAGTCAGTGCTTCCTAAATTGCCAGATTTTTCTCAAGAAGAAGCATCCGAGACGGGTTTTTTTTGCTTGCCTTTAAACCTGAAAAAAACTGGGGGATAGAAAATGTGGACAGAAATAGCAAGATATGGTTTAAAAATGAAACAGTAAAAAAGACTAATACGATAAAATGTAACATAAACAATATGTATTAATAATATATAGTTTAACAATTTAGCAATAGGGCTTCTAACTACATTATATGACAGCTTATGAAATAGCACTTGATCCAGCACATCATATTATTTTGCAGTTTATGTGTGCAGACAGTTAATACAACTTAAGGTAAACACAAGATACTAAATGTACAAAACTGTATAATGAATATCCCAAGCTTTTCTGTAATCACCATTGTGGTACGGTATGTAAAGTTTTCAATTATTTAAATTGTTAAGCTAATTTGAATTGTATACATGCCGCAATAGGGTTTTTTTTTTTTTTTTTTTTTTTTTGCGTAATTGATTTTGCATGCATTTGCATCCTTTTACAATTTTTGACCACTTCAATAAGACAGACGTTATTCTAACCATGTGGATATATGTAAGCAATATCGCACGAGCAAGAGTGCGGTTATACTGAATATCGCCCCGGCTGTGGTTACCTACGATATTCAGTACAACCGCATGATTATGAGTGCGATATTGCTTTTATACAACAGATCTGGAAACAAGAAATTGATATCGAGTAAGTGACATTTTGGACACAATATGGCCAAATATTTGGTTTTTTTTTGTTTTTTTGCTCCACTAGCTGAAATAGTTCCAGAAGAACAATTCCACACTACTCACCTTATAGCCCATTAGCTAGCTGTCTATCTAGCTAACGTTGATTTGTACGCTCCTGTTACATGTGCTTCCAGTAGAATTGGTGTCCCTTCTTCCTTTTCATCTGATGAGCTTTCATATTTTAAGCCAAAAGTTATATTCTTAAAAAGTGTCGTTTGCAATATCCGCTGATGGTGTCGCTAACACTACTGTAGTAGCGGTTTCGAACTATGGGAAGTGGTAGCTCAGTGGTTAAGATGTTAGACTTCTGATCGGAAGGTTGAGAGTTCAAATCCCAGCACCACTAAGCTGCCACTGCCGGGCCCTTGAGCAAGGCCCTTAACCCTCAACTGCTCACTTGTATAAGTGCGATAATTGTAAGTCGCTCTGGATAAGGGCGTCTGCCAAATGACATAAATGTAAATGTAAAAATGTAAACTAGGAAGTGGAATTTTACGTGGTGAACACAGACAAGTGGAGCGACACACACAACGAAACACCCCAGTGTGGTTATAGGAAATATAAGCAGTCTTGGAACGCTGATAAACCAATCAAATTAGTGGACCGGAACTAACTGTTGTGTAATGAAATATATTTCATCGTAATCACGTTAGTTCATTAACACTGCTGCATGCAAACACAACACATTAAAACAATCGGTTAAGAGCAAGTGAACATAACATACATTCTACCTTGTGACAACTTATCCGTCTTAAACGCTATACAATCACTGAGCTGCTAGGATGGGAAAAAATCGT
Source organism: Pangasianodon hypophthalmus (assembly GCF_027358585.1). Lineage (NCBI taxonomy): Eukaryota > Metazoa > Chordata > Actinopteri > Siluriformes > Pangasiidae > Pangasianodon > Pangasianodon hypophthalmus. The sequence goes on along the minus strand of NC_069731.1, from coordinate 7,722,865 downwards.
GTGAGGTTCTCAGTTGCTATGGATTTGGTAGAGGATTGCAGAGGATGAAAGGATGGCCCGGTAACTGTAAAGGCTATTATCTTTAATCTGATGATTTGTAGTTTGTGGTAAAGTGCTGACTCCCTTTGGGACTTCATTGTAGCCCTCGAGTCGCACCAGACGCAGCACATTTTCAGTCTTTTCCAGCTCATAGGATGGCTGAGTCAGCTAATTGGCTCTCTGTGGCTGAAATGCTTTAGAGCTGGACTAGAACAAAAATGCAGACTGTCTACAAGTCGTCAGGAACACATTCGAATGCTTCATGTTGAGCGTTTTTGACGGCTTTGGGATTTACAGATTGGTTCCAGGGATGGACAAATGATAAACTCTTTAGCTAGCTCACTGGGCAGGCTCCCATGTGCTGCCCAGTCTCGTGTTTTGGCTGCCCATAAACCTCATTAGCTAGGCTAAAAGGTGGATGCTATTGTAATTTAACTCCAGTATGACAAGCTCGTTAGATATTTAAGGGTGTTACATACAGACTAAGGAGTGAGATCTTGAATTCCTGGCGAGGGTGTGATACTACACAGCTGTAGTCTGTAACCTCACTTAAAAATGTCTCCGATATGGAAATTCTGGCTCTGACAGTTCCTCGACCTCAGCTACATCACTCGAGTTCATAATTGGTCCCCCATGCATTGAGACATTATTTTTGTTCGTACCTGCCCGTGACGTTTTCTAACAAATTTAGTCGGTTCTATTTCTCAAAATATAAACAAGCTAGTAGCCTGTTGTGTTGAACATGGTTTTTCATCATCCTGTGAGCTGCATTTCTGACACTCGTTTGCGCCCACATAAATGGAAAAAAAAAAAAAAAACCTCCCACTTGCACAAATTTTTGTTGTGTCCCATGGGATCCCAGTCCCGAGACACACCAACAGTCTCAACCCACTGCACTGTGAACTTTCTAACAAGCTTTCTGGCAAAAAACAAATCAATAAATACAAATAGTATACCTCCTAGTAATATCTGTATTTGTATTGAATATATTATCTGTTATTATCTGTTAATTCACAATCACAGTAAACAAATTAGGCTGAATCTGTTCATGTACTGAACTTGCATGGAAGATAGGATTTATTTATGATTTATTTGTTCAGTGTGCTTCATTAAAATTTCTCAGAATTCTCAGATTTTTTTCCGCAGCCATATTTTTTGTGATGTTGGTATTCAAATAAAATACTTTTCTTTTTTTTTTTAACCAAAATATTGTTACTGCACAATTTGATGCTGAATACAGACTGGGTGAGCTTCTTTTTTTAATACACAATACTGTAAACGCACACACACACACACACACACACACACACACACAGAGCATAAAGACAATCAGGATTAAAGAGGCGGAGACTTTAACATGCTAAAGATAACATAATCTCTTTGGCAGTGCTGAAAATCTGACCTTAATCTCACTAAAGCATTCATTTGGCCTTAAGTAATCATCAAAGCTCAATACAAGATCACACACACACACACACACACACACACACGCATATACACGGCTAGTGGTTTTTCCTGATGAGCCCCAAACATTGGTCTTTAAGAGATTTACAGATTATAGATTATAGACACACAGATTATTTGTTAGTCGTTGTACCAGCCCAAGTCATTTAGGTAGCAATCTGTGTGTTTAGCCATCTTGTTAAAGCAAAGTAAATTATTTAGTGAAAATGGATAGTTTCAGCTTATCCAGTATTCTGGATCTTTATTACGTTTTCTGAACATGCCGCATTTTCCAGCATTTTCCTTTTTCAGCCTTGATGTATTTGGCACGGGCCACGCTGCTCCACAAACACAGCGATCTCTGCATGAACCCCGCCTCAGTTTTCAACCCGCATCAAGTAACGAGAGCTGATTTCACTGCAGCAGTTCTACATATCCAAGGCGATATTCTACAGGCTGCAGTTCCAGTCTAATTATTTTTTACCCACCAGCAACCTAATCACAGCGCAAAGCCTCGCGATAACGGCGAAGCTTCACTGGCAGGCGGCCTGACCCGAGTCTGATGCAGCAGCAGCGCCCACAGAACACAATATCTCAAAGTTTTACCCTTCCCAACCTTGACGGAGGTGTCTGCAGTAGACCTGATATACATATCCCATAATACAGCGCATGCATTATGCATTATTAGTGCATTTGTGGAATTAGCTACAGCAGAGTGCAAATATTTGCGCATCCTCAGAACAAAATGAAGAACAAGGCGACTGTTCGTTTTCAGAAATTTTCCTTTATTGAGCAAAAATGCACAAATAGTGTGTTACCATATTATCAGAGAATATGATGAGTAAGGAATAAAACAAACTTCAATATAGAACTGAACTGTTTTGCTGTTGAAGACTTTTGTGTAATTTTCTGTTAAATATTTCCCCATCATAAACATTTCCCCATCGTTATTTATTATTGTCCATAACTCACTCAAAGGACTTCAAGAGTAAAATCAATATGAAATCTGTAAATATTTTATTTGTGATATTCACCTTCAATATTGACCGGTATTAATAAGTACCGCATGGCTGTTTAACTGAAAATGGAAATAATGTACTGTACATTTTCCCCTCGTTATCGGTTTGCCACCAAAGAATTAACAGGAAATACTGAATGACATTTTGATTAAAAATAAAAGGGTGTTCTCTGACTACTGTACAGTATTGTAGGTTTCCTTCCATTCAGAAATACACCATGAAAATATGAATTAGATGATAATTTATTGTTGTACATATTAAATAAAAGTAACACTGAAAAGGAGGAAAATCTGCAAAAAAAAGAAATGTTAAACAGTAGAAAAATATTATCAAATCAGTTGTTATTTTAAAAAATAAAAACTCTTTTTATTTAAAAAAAAATGTATAAAAAGATACCAACAGTCTCCCTGAAAAGTGTATTGCGATATAATCTATCATGATATGGATATAATATCATCATATCCCCCAGCCCCAGTTTACACCACAGCTAGCATTATAGACCCTGGCTGTTCATCTAAAATTCATAAAGGTCCACTTACATAAAATTCCCAATAAGCTACTAACATGACTGAGTGTGACAATTTTTAATATCGTTAATGAATAGTTAATGGCTCTAAAGAAGACAGTTTGAAGTGGTTATGTTTTGTTTCAAAGCAGCGTTTTCTCTCACCTCTTTTGAAGTTTCTTGATTATGATGCAGGGAAGATAAACGCAAACTTTTTTGTTTATTCGTCTTTAATCTGTTTTTCAGCTACCGACCTTTTTTTTTTTTTTTTTTTTTTTTAAATCATGCTGTTATGTCGTTAGACTGCTAATCAGACCAGCGAAGAAAAATAAAATGAAAAATCTGTGAAAACGACCTGTAGCTAGTCTCTCATCTGATGAGCTGTGCTTCGCTAAATCATTTGTATAACTGCATGTGACTGGATAAAACAGCAGCACAGTATCTGCTGCAGGAGCTGCACTAGACTATGACCACGTTTTCAATTTTGTTTTGGAGCTTCCCTGTAGTTCTTTTTTTTTTTTTTTTTTTTTTTTTTTTTTTTTTTTTTTACCCCCAAATGTTTGGTTCGGTCCACTGTAATACATTAGTGGGTCCTTAAAACTAAATGCAAGAAAACATACACTTCTAGTGCACATGTTGTATTACGCTGCCCTCATTTGTCATTGTGTGTTGTGAGCTGGAGACATTTAAGTTAGACCTAATGAGTGTGTTTACGTGGACAGTAGTGATCTGATCATTATTTGGTTTCTTCCAGAGGTGGTCCCAAGGCCTCATGAAGGTCCGGGTGAAATGGGGAAGCCGGTTGTGATTCCCAAAGAGCAGCAAGAGAAGATGAAGGAGATGTTTAAGATCAACCAGTTCAACCTGATGGCCAGCGAGATGATCGCACTCAACCGTTCACTGCCCGACGTTCGGCTTGAAGGGTACGTAAGTGTGTGTGTGTGTGTGTGTGTGTGTGTGTGTGTGTGTGGCACCAGTGATGTGATGTATTGATCGTATCAGCACTTTTGATTGACTTGGCTGTGTGAGCATGGACCATGACTTCAGCCTGATGGCGCTGTATTGTCTGAGGCCTCTAGCATGATTGAAGTTGTATGTGTGTCCATGTGGATCGGAGTGTGTGCGTGTGTTTGTGTGTGTGAGAGAGTGTGAGTGAGCGAGTGAGCATGTTTTTTTTTTTATCTTGGTGAGCACAAAATGTCCTGACAAGGATTGAAAAATGTGGCAGTTTTGGCCTTGTGGGTATTTGGCTGGTCCTCACAAGCATTGAAGTGCTTTTTTTAAAAAATAAAAAATAAAAAAAAAACTACAGGTTTAAGGAAAAAAATAATAAATAAAAAATCCAAAGAACCAAAATGTTTATTTTTGGTTACTCAGGTTATGGTTAGGGTTAGATTTAGGTGTAGTGTAGACTTAATTAGCGGCATTAATAATTATATCGTCCTCATAAGGAGAATATGACATGAGTGTGTGTGTGTGTGTGTGTGTGTGTGTGTGTGTAGCAGGCGTAGCAAGTGGAATGCAAACACTGATCCATGAAATGTGTTTACTTTTTCTCCCACTACTTAATTACCAGACGGCTTTTCCATCCTTTCCGCCTCGTTCGTAAAAAAAAAAAAACCTCCAATAGAATTGACACATTCAATTAAAAGATAAGAGTGTGCCAATTACAAAGTTACAGGCTGCGCTTACCATCAAACTTCCTCTCTCTGCCTCCGTCTCTCCCTGGCAGACAGATAAGCCAGTGATAAAAACATTGTGCGCCTGTTTAGATCCACTCGGGTAAAATGCGGAGCGTAGGTGTGAATCTGACATGCCCTTTATTTCATTGTGAACTTTGTGGCCTGGTTCTGGCAGCACTGAATGCCAGTTTGGCTCAAGTGCAGCCTCTGTGCCTAATGTGCCAACCATCAATCAGCTCAGATCTCTTAGAAGCAAAGCCAACCTGTTGGCACAGGTTAGTCTCTGTGTGTGTGTGTGTGTGTGTGTGTGAGATGTTGTTGTAGGTTTCTCCCTGGCATCTGCGTGTGTGTGACTTGGGCTTGGCGCGACTCCCAGCTGTGGATTCTGACTGATATTTAAACATCGCTGATCTGCATGCAGGTGGCAAATACTGCCTTTGAGCACAGCGGAGTAGAAAAGGTCAAACAATTGTGTTTGCTTATGTAAAGCAGAGGTGCCAACAACTCCGGTTTAGCCGTAGCATTTATGAATTTTTGACCCCCCAGCTACGGTGATATGGGAGACACTTGAAAAAGTTTTTTTTTTTTTTCCAGCTTTCACAGCTAAACAGCGAAACAAATTGAATAAAAATGGCCTGGTGGAAAATCCAATTCGGTGCAGGATATGAAAGACGCATTTACTTTCACTTCTCGCTGGCTTTACTTGGGTGAACTTTGACTTGTGAGTTTATGAGAAAAGAAGAGAATAGAATAGAAAAGAAGTGGGCGGGGCTATGTTGTCTTGGTTAAAATAAATAAATAAGCAGGAGGTGCTTATTATTAAGTAGCTCTCACATTGGACTTTTAACTTGCTGTTTTCTTACTGTTTCTTGGAGTACATTAAAAAAAATATATATAAAATAAACTAAAAATAAATAAATAAATAAATAATCTAGCTAGCTTGTGTTACCTTAAAAAAGACATACACTTTTAAGACTGCTTGTAATTGGCTGATTTGCTGAAATTCAATCTATTGTGGCAGTGGTCTCATATCCAACAGGACTAACAGTGCAACTCAGTGGTATCTTGTGGGGGCGAAAAAAATATTTCTGACTGGATTTGAGCAAGGGAAATTAGATGGTAGAAAGTGTTTTTCTTTCCTTTTTTTAAGTAAATTAAAGAAATGGGTAGTCTATGCTGTGCTATTCTGTCATATACTTCATAATTGTTTTATTATTACATATTTTGTTTGACTTTTTTATGGTTAAAATGTTGCCTCTATAAAAAAAATTAAAAAACGCGTTAATCATCAGTCAATATCTTATGTAAAGTTGTAGGCAGTTTATTATATTGTGCAGTATAATATGGACATGAACATGTAACTGTTTTAGTTACAAAAAAAAGTAAGCTTTTACACTCAACTGGTTGCATAGAAATCCGAACATTTCTGCAGAAAAAATAGTTCAGCCCTTACATTTAATTTTTTATACTGTAAGCCCGGAGCCGGAACCCATACACACTAGGGTTTTTGTGGTAAAGTGGTAAAGTTGTGTTTTGTAGGATTTTATTGTTAACAATGTTGGAACATATAAGACAAGGATGTTTTGGTGTGTGTGTGTGTGTGTGTGTTTTGTGTGGAAAAGAAAGGAGCGGCACCAAAATGTTTTGAACCCCGTCCACAAGTTTTTACATTTTTTTTTTTTTTTTATTTTGGCTTTTTTTTTTTTTAACCAACGTTGTTTGAATTTGAATTTCCAGCCCAGACAAAATGCCATTATAGTGTGGATGTGGGAAACTAGAGCTTTTTAAAAAACATTGCTGTCTGCCGTCCAGTGATTGTCCTGATTTGTTGTATAATTCCAGCACCAACACATCCAGAAATACACAGTGTGTTAATCTAACTGTTGTGGGTTATTTTTTATTTTTTTTTTGGCTATCTGCTATGTTCACTCTTTAAAATAGAACACAGCATTCTCCTGTGCAAGACACAGAACTGCATAGAGCTGCTGTACGACTGACTTCTCTGTGCCCATGCAAAGTGGCTTGGCTTAGGATAATTGGACCAATTTTAGTCCCAGTGATCACAGCAGGCTTCCTGATTGCAGGCTGATGTTAAATGATCATCTTCCCAGATTGTCCAGTGGTGTGTGTGTAGAATCTCACCATCTCAAATCAACTCACAGTCAAGTTGAGGCCATTCCATTCTAAACTGGAAATATTAAATAATGTTCAATATTTGTGTCTCAGTGTCTGTAGTGCGGGGGATCGGCAGTCTGTGTGATATAATAATCCTATCCGTATCTGGATGCCATACAGAAAAGACCAGTAGGCAATGGGCTGAACAGAAGTTAATGTTTATAGAAGTTGTGACAAGCATGGCGGCTAGCAAATAGCTGTCCTTTTTTTTTTTTTTTTTTTTTGTCTGCAAAACGCACACACCACTGCTTGCCATCTGCCATGTTTGTTTTGTTCTTAAGATATATTTGTTAGCAAGAATTTCAGGAGCCAAATGTCTGTATTAATGTGGGTAAAACCTTAGAGAAAGTGTCACGACTGGAGATTTTATCTCGCAGTGGCGTACTTTAAGCTTAATTACTGCATGATTTGACTCAGATTTGTTCGCTCAGTTTTGTTTGCTCAATTTGTTTTATTCGTTTCAGCCGATCAGAGAGAGAAAAAGTGACAGGTAAGATGCTCGTCCTTGAGAAAGAGAGTTCTTGTTTTCTGTGTGTGCAGTCTAGACTTCACAGCCAAAGTGCTCGAGGCTTCATTTTCCTCACAATTTGACTCCTCTGGATGGCCTCGAAAGGCGCGACCATGGAAACAAGTTTGCCATGACAACAAGGTCACAAGGGCTTTCCTTGCCAGGAGAGGCAAGGACTGTCTATAAACGTTGGCTTAATTATCTTTCCCATGGCACACACCTCAAAGGTGAGGTAAGCCTTGGGTGTAGTCCCTAGTTTTCCAAAAGTTTCCCAAAAGTTTCCCCTCCACAGGGGGAAATGTGAAGTGCTGGAAACGGACACTTGGGGTCTGATCTGTTTTCTGTCTTTTTTACCTTTGTTTTGACATCATTAAACACGCTTGCTTGCACAGCTGTCAAACATGAATGTATAATACCTAATACAGATAACGTCACGATAAGTTCCACCATCTTGAAATGGTAGAAATCACATGACATTCATACATCAGCTTTTTGGAAAGGCTTCGTTTCCCTCGTCCAGGTTAGTCCGATTCCAGTAAATGTGTTGTAGTTGAAAATGGCATTTTAGACAGTGCGGATTTGTCTTGAAATGTACCTGTGTTCGTGTGGACTAGGCCAGCTTTGTGTCAAGCTCATGTTCCATATGTGGGAATACACACTGAGTTGTGTAGTGCACACACAGGTAATGGCAGGTGTTTGGCAATAGTCCTGCATCTCATCAATCTACTCTGTGTGTAAATGTTTGATAGAAGTCTTTGAACCTTTTATTTTTGACTATGGCAGTGTCAATTCTAAGAGCTAATTTGGATTTTGTTTTAGTTTTAGTTTTTAATGGAAAGATGTACAAAATTGTTTTACCCCACGTTTACAATAGCAAATCCAAGGGTGTGTAATGACTGCTAGTGTTTGTTGTTAGTTGGGGATGTGTGCTGAGAAAGTTATTAGCCAAAACACAAATTAAATAATGCACTAATCAGTGTGAAAACTGGTTGGTTTCTAGCTTTATTTTCACACTTGCAAGTTAAACTAATTGTACTAGCTACATACACTCACCAGATGCAAAAACAATTGCAAGTTTTATTTTTTGTTATGTCTCTATATGCATTTAATTTAAGGCCATATATGACAGTGAATTATGGGTATGGTTTCATCTTATCCTGTCATATACAACCTTACATTAGATATGTTTTTTATTTAGATTAAGTTTTTCTTCCCTTTTTTTGCATCAAACAGTAAATGGGAACTAAAAAGTTTGACAACTGTTTTTACATGTTAGTTTTCATGTATAAATTTGCACTAGACTATGATTAACTGTACTTTGTAGTATGTATACTTTTTATAATTTTTAAAGAAAGAGCAGCCATTCACCCAAGCAGTACATGCTAATATTCTAAAAGGTAACTGTGCTAATAAAAGTATTTATTTTTAAATCTTTGCTTTTGTGAGTTATATTTTTTGCCCCTCAGTATTATGGTTGGTTTGTTGTTTTGTTCGATGGCTGATTTGTTTTGTTAATTAGATGGTTGGTTGTTTAAATTGTTGGTTGGTTCATTTGTTAGTTGGTGGTTTGTTTGGTTCACTTGTCTGTTGGTTGGTTGGTTTGTTAGTTGGTTTAGTGGTTTTGTATGTTGGTTGGTTTTGTTTTGTTTCTTTCTTTGTTGGTTTGTTCTTTGGTTTGTTTGTTTGATTAGTTTGTTAGTAGGTTAGTTTGTTTATTGGTTGGTTGGTTTGTTCTCTGGTTGGGTGGTTGGTTGGTTGGTTGGTTGGTTTGTTCTCTGGTTGGTTGGTTGGTTGGTTGGTTGGTTGGTTTGTTCTTTGGTTGGTTGGTTGTTTTGTTGTTTGGTTTGTTTGTTGGTTGATTCATTTGTTTATTGGGTGTTTGATTCATTTGATGGTTTTATCTGCTGAAGTAAGAATATCACAAAGATACTTGTCTATACATTTGAGGTTTTTTAAAGAATGGTGAGAAGCTATTCTGTCAATATATCTTATTAACATCATCAAATTTTGGTTTTCAGTTTGTATTCTCACAGTTACCCAGCATATGCAGTTTCACTTTGGTCCTCATTTTCACTATTTATCTGTTAGCACTATAGCAGTACCAACAATGAAAGGAAATGGTATAGTAGTCCCATTTGAGTACAAACCTGATGAACTATGACAGATATATCTTCAGTTTTTCGTTTAGATTTTAGATTTTTGCTGCAACATTGAAGATGAATCATTGCCAAGAATGACTGTCATCATGGAGAACAGAAAACACTCTGCATCCTGACTAATCCAGCTGCAGAAACAGAGTCTGATAGCTTTGCTTTCTGAATCCATCCGTTGGTTGTTTCTTTGCTCTTCTTTGTGTATTTGCTGTTTGAATGATGCTATTGTGTATAGTATATGTTATCATTGGGAATGTATTGTCATATTCTGAAGGACAGCGACAGAGTAAAGCAGCTGTGGTTATTTGTTTAGACTACATGATGAGATGTGCTATACTCTGTCAGACATATAGGCTTGACTGTGATGTGTGTGTGTGTGTGTGTGTGTGTGTGTGTGCGCGCACACGCGCTGGTGAAAATAGAGGACATGCTGTTTGGGGATGTGTGAGAAGATGAGTGGGTAAAAGAGGTCACACTATTGTGTGCGCGCGCGTGTGTGTGTGTGTTTGCTTTTTCCAGCCCCAGTGTTTTTGCTGTGGTGCAGTATGATGTCACTTGTCTCTTAAAGATTTCTCAATACGCACAGACATAAACAAAGCAGAAGTGACTCTGACACTGAAATGAAAACTCCTTGCAACCGAAGCTTATCTGAGAATTTAAATCTACTGTAATAAGTTATTTTTTATACATGTACATTTATGCATTTCACAATGTTATGAGCAGTTGCTTACAAATCCATCGGAAGTTGCTGGTTTACCAAAGGAAGAGAAGGAAGGAAGAGAGTCTGGTTTTCGAAGTGAAGTTTATTTTTTTCTCTTCCCCCAAACTTGCCGTCACTAGAGGCTTGAACTCATTGCTAGATTCAGCCCCATGCTGAAATCCTAAAACTGATTCTAAATCCTGTAACCTAATTCTAAAACTGACTAGGCTAAAAATGAATAATAGCTGTAGTCTGTGCCCTTGATTAAAAAGTCAGTGGGCCAATATTTCTGCTATGAGATTCGGCGTTCTGTCCTCGAGATAAGCTTGAGATGATTGACAATAGCTTCAGGAATCGCTAATAGATTCCAACCATCGTGATTTAAATGTCTGTCGGAAAATGTCGTGTCTGCAACTTTAAGATCAACAAAAACAAATAGTGTTGTATCTCATAAGATGTGTTTCCTTTTAGCATATTTTGTATGAACCTTAATAGCGTATGCTGCAACAAAACATCTTTCTCTGATGCTCGCCAAACAAAGCCGTGAATGTCTTCAGTCGCAAAACACGAACAAGGGTTTAAGTATTGAAAATGAAGCAACGCGTTGTTTATCAGGAAGACTTCAGTAATTATCTCCACTGCTGTTCACCACATGTTCACGTAAGTTAATTTTATTTACGTTTAGTTCCAGGTAGTAACTTGTTACATTTATTTACAGCAGCTAGCAGCTACAGCCAACTTGCAACCAGCTTCTGGTATTTTTTACTGTAATGACGTAACGTTTACAAGACACAAGTTATGTATATCTGGCCACACCCCCTTCTTTTCCCCTCTCAGAGCCCCAGGCCGTATTATCGTCAATTGATGATATTTAGGGGGCAGGCTAGAATGATGGCACATCATCACAGATGCAATCTCACAAGCCTACCTCACATATTATTCAAACATGGCTAGCATCTTCATGTATTTAACCGCAAGGTGACTGTGCGTCGTAAACAGGAGAGTTGTATCGCGTTATATGGCGTCATCCACACACACATACTGATTAATCCACCTAGAAAAATTGTTCTACTGCCAGCCAGATTGTGCCTCGGCCAATGTATGGAGTGCTGCAGGTGATGTTTTCTCCTCACAGAAAACTTCACCATATCATCAGTAATGTTTTTTTATATGAAGAGTCCACCATATAAGCATTATAACACATGCATTCATATAAACTTGTGGTTTTCCCTTGCAGCCAGCGCTACAGTCAGAACTCCTGTTATTAAATAATTAATCAACACCCTCTGACCAAACGCTTGTATTAGTAAGTCATTGTGCATTTAACTATAAAATGAAATGAATTTTTTGTAGTGGATTCAGATTTTTGGATTCTCTTACACTTTCTAGACGTCATAAACAGTGCCGTATTTGAATCTTGGATATTTTCTCATATTTGATTTGCCATGAGGAAATTGCAGGAATATGTGCTTTTGTTGTGCATCTGTGCGCTTTATTTCTATATTAATGCATTAGAAGTAATTCAGTTTTTTTTTTGTGCAACATTAGATTCCCATCAAATCCGTTTGGTAATAGCTTAGCACCTCAGGCTGTTAATGGGCAACTGTAGCTCAGAGCACAGCATATCTCTCTCTCTCTCTCACACATTCTCACGTGCACACATACTCTCACACTCTCTCTCTCTCTCTCTCTCTCTCACTTTTTCTCTCTGACTGTCACTAAATAAGGTTTCCTGCTTTGTTGGGAATCAGTCACTGTTTCTGCAAATTACACATCAAACGCCATGCTGTGTGTGTGTGTGTGTGTGTGTGTGTGTGTGTGTGAGAGAGAGAGAGAGAGAGAGAGAAAGAAAGAGAAAGTGAAAGATTACAGGAGATCGGATATCAAAGCGATAAGATATCCCGGTCAGGAAGCGAGAGAGTGAAGAGTGAGGACGAGGAGGATGGACAGAGTGGAGAGGAGAAGAGAACATCACAGCGTCAGTCTTCCTCCCTCACCTGCTGAATCTCCCTCTTCTTGTGTCTTCTCTTCCTCGAAGAGAAGACTGCAGTCTCAGTCTTCTCTTCCTCGAAGAGTCAGTTTAGGATTTTATTGTACATTTCTAACGAGCTAAATTGGGATTTATGTTCAGTGGAGCTATAATTAGCAATTTACTGCATGCAAACATGTGACCTGTCTCGCTCTTTCCTCTCACTCACACACACACACACACACACCCACAGAGACAGAGACGCATTAAAATTCACACCCTGAATATACACTATACACAATATGTTCTGATAATTACTGGTCAGTTTTTTTGTTTTGTTTTTTGTGGTGGTCGTTGTTTGCTCATTAGTTTTTTGTTTATTATGTTTGTAATGTTTATGCATAAATGCAGATATAGAACCTTTCAGTTTAATCTGCCTACACTATTTGCTTTGGCAACAGTGTGATTTGTAACATTCATGCCGTTAAAGCACTGCTGAACTGAACTGAGAGTCAGAGAGAGAGACAGACACTGATATGCAGACAGAGAGAAAGACATACAGACCTATACACACAGACAGACAAAAAGAAACAACAGACAGGTGGGTACACAAACAGGCAGACACAGATGCACACAGAGAGAGACAGACAGACACACACACACACACACACACAAAGACACTCAGAAAGAAAGAAAGACACAGACAGAGAGACAGACACAGACAGGTGGACATGTCGAGAGATGCTCACACAAACACACACATGCATATACAGACGCACTGCAGACAGATACACACACAAGAGACACAAACAGAGGGAGACATACAGACAGGTGGATGTGCAGACATAAACAGGTAAACACCACGAACACACATACAATGGCTGTGAAAACACACACAGACAGACACAGACAAGTATGCGCATACACACAGAAAGACACACGTTAATGTCTTATTGGGGAACATGTGCACAACAGGAGACTTTTCAGAATCTTTCTGTGTAAGTGTGAGAGAGAGAGAGAGAGAGACAGAGAGAGATATTTAAGGGTATGGGAAATGAAAGTTCCATTCTTGGCCTGTTAGGAGACGATGGCTAAATCTCGGAGCTGCAGTTTAATCAGGCAGGTAACGAGAGGCCGACCAATCAGACGCCTCGGCTACTAATTACACTGCTGTGAGGGACCAAGAAGTGACATCAGGTTAATGAATTTAACAGGAACTTTTGTGTGTGTGTCTGTGTGTGTGTCTGTGTGTGTCTGTGTGTGTGTCTGTGTGTGTGTCTGTGTGTGTGTTTCCTAAGACTGACAATAGGCTAATGAGTTTGAGGAGGATGGGGCAGTGAGGGGGCAGTGTGACGGGACATGATGGACTACAACATCAGCGTTTCAGTTAATGAGAGCGAGAGAGAGAGAGAGAGAGAGAGAACATTAACTGAAGAATTTTATTCAATTTGTTTGTTTAAATTAACTGTATTTTGCACAAGTACTGCAAAGTTGCAGCATTTTGGTGGATTTCTCAGTGAGAGCTTTACTAACATGACTTTACAGACATGTACACACACACTGTACCTTTCTATCCCATTGTACTTTTCTAATTTTCTATATTTTCATTTCTATCTATGAAGATGTCAGCAGGTACCAGTCCAACTCACAGGGCCTGTGTGATGTGCTGTTCAAACTGACACTGACATATTAAAGGAAGTAGGAAGGAAAATGCAGTGGAAGTCTCAAAATACTGTATCTTAAAGGTCATTTTTTCAAGGGACAGATGGAAATCCAGTTACATGTGGCTAGTATAACATTCAGCTAATACCACACACACACACACACACACACACACACACACACACACACACGTGCAGCAAACTCTCATTCAGGCAGCCTTTCCTCTTTCATTCAGTCCATACTTAAAAAAATCACAGCAGTGATGATGAAGTATACATACATGTGTCATGATTTTATTTGCTTTTAAGGTGACCCTAAGTCAGTCCACTCGGATGCAAACAGGAAGTGAGGCAGGAAGTCGGAGCGTGTGGCCTGTTTTTAGCTGTCCACATGCAACAAACACTGGCTTTCCTGTTCCTATGTCACACACTGGTACAGGATGCTGCGCTTCCACAATCCCCTGAGATTAAAAAAAAAAACTCTCCCAGCACCGCTTCATCACAAAAACACACACAACTCCCCATGTGAACAGGAACAGGCACACTGGGTAAATGCCGTTGTATTTACATCTGTGTGTTTTCACTCAGACTGTGAACTGGTCACGATACACACTCCCAGTGTGTACTGGTATACATTAAACCGCAGGGGTGTTGAATTCCCAGTTTTCTGCCGGTTAGATGTATTTTAAGTGTAGATAAATTAACAAAATCGAAAAGGATTGTGCTTTACAATAAAGTGCTGACTCAATTGATTCATCTCTTGTATTTGTTTTTATACTGAATTGCGCTTGTTCTGTTCTGCTACACAAATTTAACTCTAGTTTAGTAACAAACCATAGCAACAAAAAATAACTAATATCTCAATGTGATGATATTTGTACTACCCACATAAAAAGCTCACTTATAAAGTATAGCTACGTAAAAACTGTCACATGGTGCAAGCGTCTTAATAGTTGGCGCAATCTTTTAATAGTTCGTAAACCTGAACCTCGTGGCCATTTGCATTCAAATTAGGTCACGATGTCGTCTTTTTCTAGCTGTTGTCGCCATTGGATTGTTCATTCGTTAGCTAAATCTACATCCTGTTAAGCCACATTATGACAAAACACTATATAAATAAAATTTGATTGACTTGAAAATTCGAGTTTTGCTGTTCCAAACTTGATCTGGAGTATGCGGCTTCAAAATGTTTCCGCTGGTTATAGAGAGTTTGGGGATCACACGAAGGGATTTGATGAGTTTGCTAGCGCTGCGTGTCGCATATTTCTGTACTGTGTAGAAATCCTTCATGTGGTGGAGGACTATTCAAAACAATAAGAAGTCACAATAAGCCAATCGCAGTGAGTTATTGAAATGAATCTCACATGGCAACGTAACACCCTAGAAGGAAAGCGCTATCTGCCCTCTTCCACATACACAAGCTCACAGATGCTCATGATTGGCTAGTGTTGCTCTGATGGAGATGTTTTGAAGGACCGAAGAACCTGCCTTTACTAATTTCCTTTTCTAATACAAGAAAAATCTGTTTTTCAAAATGTAGCCCTTTCACACAGCATCTGTCTGAGGCATCTGTATAAATGAGGACCTTTTTTGTCTGATTAGTAGTGAGAATATAATTGAAATGACATTCACTTTCAATCAACCTTACAAGTCATGTTGCCTCATTAGAGTTTTCATGACCTTTATTACATTTGCTGTGTATTTACAATTACCTTAAGATATCAGTAAAAACTGTGACACTGTACAAAAGTTAAAGCAGTTCAAACTTTTGAATGCATTAAAAGGAAGCGAGTGACATTCGGTCAGTACGTCAGAATTGATCAGAATATCACAAAAATTTGATTATAGGATAGTCCTCACCAAGAAGGTGACATGTCAGGCTGCTTTTAAAGGTGACCAGAATAAATTTTTTCAGAAGACACACAAGGCGAAAAAAAATATCTGAGCATGTGAGAATGTCTTGAATATAGGCAGATGTAGCTAGCAGATCTTATTATGAGCTTATTTTACAATAGATTTGATTAAAAAACAAACAGTATTAAGATTATTTCAGGACATTTTAATAATTTCCAGCAGATTGAGTGGACAAATGGTAAATTATTTCGCTATATATTTTATATTTCGCTATATATTCTCTCATGTTATTAATATTATTTGTAAATTTTTATTATTATATGTCTTGCCATCTTATTGGTATGTGTGTTCTGGAAGCTTCATACCAAGTCATATTCCTTGTGTGTGTGAGAGCACACTTGGGAATAAAAGCTCATTCTGATTCTGTTTCTGTAAATTTAAAAGCTCCACTGTGTTGCCCAGTCAGGGGTTTTGGTTGCCCAGAAAACCACCTGGAAAAAAATGGTAGCTAACGTAATAACGTAGGGCGAGCTAGTTGGCTAGTAATGTAGTAGCTAAATTTCTCTGAAGACAACGATTTTTATGGTTTTATTATAGTTATTTCTAATATCACACATCGTGTTTGCAACCTTGTCATACTGTCGTTGGGAAACCAAGTCGTTGGGAACCAAGTCGTTGGGAACCATTCCCAAGTCGTTGGGAAACATTCCCAAGTCGTTGGGAAACGTTTAGACTTTCCCTAGATTTTCGAGTGTGGCTGTGGGGATTTGCTCATTCATCCACAAGAGCATTAGTGAGATCAGGCACTGGTCTAGAGTGAGGAGGTCTGGGGTGCAGTCAGCGTTCTAATTAAGGTGTTCAGTAGGGTTGAGGTCAGGGCTCACGAGTTCTTCCACTCCAGCCTTGGCAAAGACCTCGCTTTGTACACAAGGGCATTGTAAAGTTGGAACACATTTGGGCCTCTTAGTTCCAGTGAAGGGAAATTGTAATGCTACAGCATACAAAGACATTGTATACACTTGTGACCTTCCAACTTTGTGGCAACTGTTTGGGGAAGAACCATATATGGATGTGATGGTCAGGTGTCCACATACTTTTGGCCATGTAATGTATTTACATTTACTTTTGTTTTGTGAAAATCAACAGGAAGTAGTTTTTTTTTCCTTTTCTCTGGTTGTTGGACCTTGTAGGCATCTAGGAAGGAATAAAAAAACAGCCCAGAGGCAAAATCTGATTGTTCCAGGCACCCGGGCTGCTGATTTGTCCGAGCCTGATTTGATAATGGTATATGATCTTAACATTTAGCTTAACATGAGTCAAAAGGAATGTCCAGAAATAAGCTTATTAAGCTAATAATTGGTTTAGAAAAACCTTGTAGTGAAAAATCTTACAAAAATTTGAGAGAGAATTTTTTTTCCAGTGTATCCTATGATGCCTTCCACACAGAAGTAGCTTTATGTCAGAAGCTCAGTTGCTGCTACTCAGGCTGCTGCATCTTGAATCAATCAACACTGCACATGTGGAACATCACTGTTTACCATACAGTCGATTATCAGACTTTTAAAGCATGCTCAGTTCTGATCGCCTCTCTCGTTCCCTCTGCAGATGCAAAACGAAGGTGTATCCGGATGACCTGCCGCGCACCAGCGTGGTCATCGTGTTCCACAACGAGGCGTGGACGACATTACTGCGCACTGTGCACAGCGTCATCAACAGATCCCCTAGACACCTGCTGGAGGAGGTGGTGCTGGTGGATGACGCCAGTGAGAGAGGTGTGTGTGTCTGTGTGTGTGTATGTGTGTGTTTGTATACATGGAGCGAGTCAGATGAAAAAAAAAAAAAAAAAAAAAAAAAGAGCTGCCATTTGAATATACTCAAATGTGTACCAGAGCCATGGGGATGTGACATGCTTTTGTTTCCAGGCCTAGGAGGAGACTGCACTGTAGTGTGTGTGTGTGTGTGTGTGTGTGTGTGTGTGTGTGTGTGCGTGAAAGAACAAGGCCTACATATGGAGGAAAAAGATGGCTGGTGACCCGTGGAGTGTTAACGTCAAAGCTGGAGTTTAGATGACAGATGAGCGAGAGAGAGAGAGCGAGAGACACGGAAGGATAGACAGACAGAGAGAAAGAAAGAGACAACAGAGAGGCAAAAGAGGTACAGAAAGAGAGAGAGAAAGAGAGAGAGTTGGAAGAACAGACAGACTGACACAGAAATAGAGAGACAGACAGACAGAGAAATAGACTTGAACAGAGAATTACAGAGACGCAACAAAGACAGACAAAGAAAGACAGAAAGAGACAGATTGAGAGAGAAACAAAGGGAGACAGATGGAAGAACAGACAGACAGAGAGAGAGAGTCAGACAGACCGAGAGACAAAAGAGAGAGACACAGATAGTGCGAGAGAGAGAGAGAGACAAACTGGTGGAAAGAGAGACAGAAAGAGAGAGAGAGGTGGAAGAATAGACAGGCAGAGACACAGACAGATAGCCACAGAGAGAGAAATATAGAAAGAGATGAAAGTACAGACTGACAGAGAGACAGACAGAGAGAGAGAGAGGTGAAAGAATAGACAGGCAGAGACACAGACAGATCACCACAGAGAGAGAGAAATATAGAAAGAGATGAAAGTACAGACTGACAGAGAGACAGACAGACAGAGAGACAGAAAGAGAGAGAGAGGTGGAAGAATAGACAGGCAGAGACACAGACAGATAGCCACAGAGAGACTCACAGAGAGAGAGAGAAAGAAAGACAGATGAAGGACAGACTGACAGAGAGACAGAGAAAGAAGGAGGGAGGGAGAGAGAGACACTGAGGGTCTATGAGCTGCTTTGTTGTGTGAAATGGCTGAGCTGTGTGTGGGTGTTCACTGCTCGTCTTTTCACAGTTATCTTGAACTCTGGCCTGTAATTTGATTTGATTGAGGGATCTGCAGGCATAATGAGCATTTATGTCAAATTTCACCATGTATCTCTCTCACTCCCATACACACACACACACACACACACACACACACACACACACCCTAGTTCTAAGGACAGCAGGAGAATTGGAAGTAAGCATGCCACTAGAGATTCCCCCTGCCTGGGTATTTAATATTTAGGATGTCCTCTGGTTGTGCTGACCAATTATACGTTCAGATGTAGTTAGTGTTCCTCCTGGAGCAGCTATTTAAAGTAACGTCCCAAGTGCTAGAAAGCGTAGAATCTGTTCTTGCTATTCATTACCTTTATTTTCAAGTTTAAACAAGATATATAATGTATCATCATCTCAATGGCTGTGGGAACAGGCGACTTTTAATAGGAAGACCTGTACCCCTGCTCATTTATACAATTATCCTGTCAGCCAATCACGTGTCAGCAGCGCAGTGCATGAAGTCATGCAGGTACAGGTCAAGAGCTAAGGTTATTTTTTTAAATCAGACATCACAATGGGGAAAAATGTGATCTCGGTGACTTTGACCGTGGCATCGTTATTGGTATGAGATGGCCTGGTTTGAGTGAAACTGCTCATCTCCTGGGATTTTCACACACAAGAACTTCTAGAGTTCACACAAAATAGTGCAGGAAAAAAAAAAAACCATCCAGTAAGCTGCTGTTCTGTGGAGGTCAGCGGAGAATGGGCTGCTTCAAACTGACGGGAAGGCTACCGTAACTCAAATCACCACTCTTTACATCTGTGGTGAGCAGAAAAGCATCTCAGCCGCCTGATTTTTTTCCCCCAATCTTCAGCTGTCCAGTTTTGGTGATCCCGTACCCACTATAGACTCAGATTCCTGTTCTTGGCTGACAGGAGTGGAACCCGATGTGGCCTTCTA
Organism: Pangasianodon hypophthalmus; assembly: GCF_027358585.1. NCBI lineage: Eukaryota > Metazoa > Chordata > Actinopteri > Siluriformes > Pangasiidae > Pangasianodon > Pangasianodon hypophthalmus. Next base: position 7,703,339 of record NC_069731.1, on the reverse strand, counting down.
CTCTTATAGCCCATCTGCATCAAGGTTTATTGTGTTGTGTGATCTGAGATGCTTTTCTGCTCACCACAGATGTAAAGAGTGCTTATTTGAGTTATCGTAGCCTTCCTGTCAGCTCGAACCAGTCTGGCCACTCTCCTCTGCGTCATCTCTCATCAACAAGGCATTTCCACCTGCAGAACTGATGCTAACTGGATGTTTTTTACTTTTCTCAACATTCCGTGTGTAAAGTCTAGAGACTGTTGTGTGTGACAGTCTCAGGAAATCAGCAGCAACAACCATGCTACCGTTAAAGTCACTTCATTTCATCCAAGTACTCCAGTTTCCTTCCGCCTCCCAATAACATGCCAGCAAGTGGATTGGCTATTCCAGATGAACATGCAACTGTGTGTGATGCCCCTTGATGGATCAGGGTGTATTCCTGCTTCGCACACAGTGTTCGCAGGATAGGCACCGGATCCAACATGTTATTTTATCATATGCTATTCTTTAAGAGGCAGCCTTTATCTCTTATGTGGCCAAGTAAAATGAAAGATTACCAGCATCTCTCTCCGCATCTGTGATTCCTCGGGGCTCGAGTAACATGGCCACCATTCCTCGACACGCTGTGTCCATGACCTGTGTGACCCTACATCACTCGCGCACATCCTGCAGCGAGCCGCACTGCTGACAACATACTGACCCAGGGCCACGGACACACTTCTACACACAGAGCATGCCAGCCAGTTATTACCTCTGAGGCCAACTCCCACATTTTCTGTTAACCACTTCAGCATGGCCCCGGTTTCTACTGTAAGAACACCATACAACTGTGGAGTAATTACAGGAGGATGAATGATTTAACCTTGCTCAGTGTGTGGCGCAGGGAAATCCCACCGTGTCGTCACGATAACATTCTGGTTACGAGGATGAGAAATGAATTGAATATGAACACTCCCAGGTCTCACAGAACAATCAGAGAAAATGGAATGGCTAGTAATGGCAAGATGAAGGAGCTTCCTGAAGTTCTCAGACACAGCACACCAATGAAAAAAGCTACACAGCAATAGCAAAGATGTTAAACATCCCTGTCAGTACAATTGGTTTGATAATATGCAAGTGGAAAGTTCATGGAACCACAACTAATTGTCCCCAGACAGGTGCTTCACACAACATGCCCTCAGACTAATTATCATTAGTCTTAGGAAGGTGACAGAAGCCAGCAGTCACTCAAAAAGATTTGCAGGACAACCGGAAAGCAGCATGAACAAGTACAATGTCAAAAGATATTATGTGTATAAAGTTGAAGTGGACATACAGTCCCTTTCAAAAGTATTGGAACGGCAAGGCCAGGTGGTTTTTTTTTTTTTTTTTTTTTTTTTTTTTTTTTTTTTAGTTTTTGCGATACACGGAAGACATTTGGGTCTGAGATCAGATGATGAATATGAGACGATAGACCAGAATTTCAGCTTTCATTTTCCTGATATTTACATCTGGATGCGTTAAACAGAAACATGGGACCTTTTGTTTGAACCCACCCATTTTTCAAGTGATCAAAAATATTGGAACATGTGACTGACAGGAGTTTCTTGTGGCGCCAGGTGTATGTGTGTGTGCGCGTATATATATATGTGTGTGTGTGTGTGTGTGTGTGTGTGAAATTTTCATCATGTGAAGGGATTTCCCAGGCCACAACATACATAACATACAACACACATCCACACTCAATTCTATTAAAATAATGAAATAATGTAATCATATTTTCTTCAGTAATAAGTAGCCATTTGCATCCTATATATATATATTTGTATTAGTGCATAATATTTTCAGTAATAGGGGAACACACAGACATTCAGTGTTTCAGCACTTATCAGCACTGTCCTTCACGTTCACACGACAGCTACTGTTTTCCCAATACGGGTCCTTACCATGACAAAGAAAGGAACTAGTCTTGAATTGAGATGTGGTCATCTGTGGACAAAACCTGAAAAAAAACGACACTGCGTGCCTCATTGTTCTAGCATTTTCCTGCTCTCTGTGCTAGCGTACCTTCACTTCTGATTCCTCTCTCGCTTATTCATTTCACTCAAGGCCATCTGTAAGACATAGTCTGTTCTCTTGACAATAGCTGTCCTACAAAGTGGTCACCACCTGAAGGACACAATCGCTTTTTCTCTTTCTCTCTCTGTCGCTCTGTGCCCTTCTCTCTCTCTCTCTCTCTCTCTCTCTCTGTCTCTCTCACTCACACACACGCATACACACATAGTCTGGCTCTCGTTCCCTGTTATCAGAATGAGTGTTTATATGGGGAAGGCAAATATTGATCTTAGTGTAGCTTTAACCTTTCTTTTTCTCATTACTGCTTTTCAAAGAGCACAGGAAAGTCAAGGTTTGTGTGTGTGTGTGTGTGTGTGTGTGTGTTTACATGCCTATGTCCTGAAATAGGAAGTATTTGCAGACCTGCTGGTTACTATTGGCTTGTTGTCTCAAACCTAGAAAAGCAGAAGGTGTGCATGTGCGTGAGACAGAGGGCCTGTTTTTATATCTTGCTGCGGACCAAATGTCCCCACAAGGGTAGGAATCTGACTGGTTTGACCTTGGGGGGACGTTGTGCTGGTCCCTATAAGGAAAACTGAGAAAATCTTTTTAAATACAAAATCTGCATCTTTAATTTAAAAATAAAAAAGGTAAAAGAACCAAAAGGTTCCCTTTTCATTACTGAGGTTATGTAGCATAAAATAAATTAGCTATATTAATAATTATGTCAGTGGAAGGTCATCACAAGGAGAGTAAGGCTTGTGTGTGTGTGTGTGTGTGTGTGTGTGTGTGTGTGTGTGTGTGTGTGTGAGGTTATATTGCATTAGCTATCATAATGCAAAATGCATTCTGTGTGTTATCTGTTTAGTATTGTAGAATAAACTGGAGAGATTATGTAAACCCGGAAACAGTGTGTTCCTCCCACTGTGACTTTCAGGTGTCATTCAGGCCCCACACACACACACACACACACACACACACACACACACAACCAGTGGGACATAACAATCTGTTTCCTCAGCCATAGCAAGTAGGTGAACAGAAAATATTTTTTTTCTCCGTCTCACTCCCCCTCATTCTGGCCTGTTCGTCCTGCAGAGTGATGACTGTATGCAGTCTGTTTTTTTTTGTTTGTTTTTTTTCCGCTCAGAGAGTTAAAAGGCTTTTTATTTTGCCCCGAAGGGCACTTGAAGGGCAAATATTGTTTACTGGGTGACAGCTTAAGGACAGACTTTCTTCAAACCCCACTATTACCTAAATACAGGCCTTCTCTTAGAGGATATTCAGCTCTTTCCACAAGGTCCACTACCACGAGCTGCTTAAATTCATTGGTTATATCAATGTTGCTAGTTATTTATTTTTTTTAAAGAATACTTCATCATTAATAATGATAATTTCCTGGGAGTATAATAACATATAACCATGTTAGTCATTAAGTAAGGAATAAATCACTTCTGGGTGTGCTGTTATAGGACAAAAATCAGTGACAGATTGGTGTGATGTGGCTTGGAGTGAAGCGGAGTTACTGTTACCACCCTGAAGTAGATCATTTTTGTATGACAGGACATCCCGAAGTGTTTTATTCCTCTTATAGCAGAACAATTTGTCAATGCTAACAAATTATGGAATAATGCATCATACTTTTTATCGATTTGTAGTGAACCTTACAAGTTAGCTCATGGTATTACTTATGTTATAGCAGCTATAAACTCCAGCCTCTGTTTTTTCCTCTCTATTGTCATATCAGCTTGGCATGTTACTGAGAAACTCCTCCGTCCTGGAGATTTTCCTGTGCTGGAAAACTTACAGAACATACAGAAAGTTACAGCTTTACCGCAGACTTTTACAAAACACTGACACTGGAGACTCCTTCTGAAAATATTTAATAAACATCTCTTAGGAGAATGCACCATATAAACAATTACACGCTTTTTTTCTGTTTATGTGGATTGTCATTTAGTTGTTACTATAGAAATGATAAAGTATCAGAACAAGCGCATTATTATAACCTTAAATCCTTATAACTAATTTTCCAAGGCAACCTGAGAGACTTTTGTTTGTCTGTTTTTAATGTGGCTCTTATTGGAACATAATAAACGCATTTTTCAATTATTGTGATATTTCTTTTGTGATGCATTATATTAGGACAGAGAGAAGGAGAGAGGTTTGGCAATCACATGAATGGAGCATTGTGAATACCTGAATGCGGTTTTGTTGAAGTTAATAGGCTGCATGAATTTGTGTGTGTGTGTATATGTGTGTAAACAGACTTCCTGAAGAGGCGTTTGGAGCAGTACGTGCGGACGCTGGAGGTGCCGGTGCGGATCGTGCGGATGGAGCAGCGCTCCGGTCTGATCCGTGCTCGTCTAAAGGGGGCGTCGCTGTCCACCGGTCAGGTCATCACCTTCCTGGACGCTCACTGCGAGTGCACTGTGGGCTGGCTGGAGCCGCTGCTCGCTCGCATCAAGCAAGACAAGTGAGCACTACAATTCCCACAATGCAACATTTTCAAATTGGGATTGACGAGCATGTTACAGACTCTACAGTACAATGGTGTCAAACTTCACAAGTACAGCACCGTCAAGCCCCAATAGGCAACCTGTACAGATCTGAGAGTCAACCTGAAGACTTCAACCTATAAATCTTTAAATAAACACTGGAGCATAAAAGGAATTGCAGTTCTAGCTGAGAGATAAAAGTTGCTGACAGTTTGAACCTATAGATTGATCAGACCTGACACCACTTCTCCCAGATCAGCCTGAGAGTGTAAATTAAAAGCAAGAAATGTGTGTGTGTGTGTGTGTGTGTTAGTAGGTTTCCTTTTCTATCAGATATGCCTTGCATGGCGCCCTCCCCAAAAAACCCTCTCTCCACACACACACACACATTTGTCATATTATCCTTATGAAGACATAATTATTCTCTTTCTGTTGATATAATTATTAATGCCATGGGAACACCTAAACCCCAAAAACTGTCAGATATTCCTATCCTTGTGGGACATTTGGTTCTAGCCAAGATATAAAAACATGCACACACAGTGCATACACACTACACAAGCTGCCTCGGGCAAGCAATACAATGAATTAAAGAGATTTTTCTGTCACTATATGCAGAGCATTAGAACAAAACTAATGTGTTTCTGCTGATGATTACACACACACACACACACACACACACACACACACACACAGAGAGAGAGAGAGAGAGAGAAAGCAATTGTAGCCTCTATTCCCAGCTGGCAGCAGAGAGATCGATAGCTCTTAGTTGAGTCAGCATTTATTTTTTTTTTATTCTTTTGTACTAGTTAATTACATGTTGTTTCGGCCCGACCTCAGGGCGAGCGTGTGCGTGTGTGTGTTAATCGTAATGCATCTACACGCCTTGTCCGGTTCTGTTCTGAGGCTCTGTATATAGTGACAGAAAAATCTCTTTAATTCTCTGTATTGTTTGCTCAAGGCTGCTTGTGAAGGGATCGTTACTAAATGATTCAGATGCTGAATGCACAGAAAAAGTACATCTGTAAACCCTGGGGTTTTGTGCGTGTGTGAGTGATTTATGACTCTCAGAAGTGTTAGACTTTATGCTGAATAATAAGTAACAAATAAAACACTTTGGGTACATGCTGTTATGGGGAAATTAAAGAATGACACATCAGACTTTTTATCCGTTTATAGTTGTGGAACGTCTGAGCAGCATGTTCTAACAAATAGATGCAGCTTTCCAAATGCAAAGTGCACGTAGACGCTCCTGTGATGGAAAACTTACAGGAATAGCTTTAGGTCTTGTTACAAAGCGCTGAAACTGGAGACTCCTTCCATAAAGTTTAAATGTCTCCTTAGAGAAAACTTCACCATAGCAATGATTATACTTTTTTTTTTGTTAAATAACACTTTTTTAAACTCTGTTTACTGTTAAAATTAGATTATGCAAGCATCCATCGTACAAATCCCTTTAAATTATAGAAATGATTAGTTTTTAGTAATTATTATTATTAAAATAAGCGCATTCATATAAACCTATCATGATGATTCGTAGAAAATTAATCAGCGCCTTCTGACCAATCAGATTTGAGAAATCAACAGCACTGCGCATCAGTCCGTATGAGTCTCTGACTTTTTTGTGTACGTGTGTGTGTATATCACAGACGAACGGTGGTGTGCCCCATCATTGACGTGATCAGCGATGACACGTTTGAGTACATGGCGGGTTCGGATATGACGTATGGAGGATTTAACTGGAAACTGAACTTCCGCTGGTACCCGGTTCCTCAGAGGGAGATGGACCGCAGAAAAGGAGACAGAACACTGCCTGTCAGGTAACACACACACACACACACACACACACACACACACACAAACACTTGTCTACACACTGATGTGTGTGCACAGTAGGATAAAAAGTGGGTGAGTCACAGAGAATAATTTCATTAATTATGTCTGGAGAGTTCAGAATCTTTAACTGTACAGAAAGTTAAGCTTGCCACGCGCATTATTACATTATTATCCAGTATAACGTAAGATTTATTGAAAGACAGTTCGAAAGACAATAAGAATGAAAAATGAGTGTATGTTTTGTTCAGAAGTACCTGTGAATGAAATAAATGACCAGACGCTAATATGTGGTGAATATCTAATACAGAAACCAACTTGGTAATATTCATCCTCATTTTAAGAAATTTTCTGATCATTACAGTTGTAACCTTGATAAATCCTCACATTATTAAAACCTAATGAACTAGAAACAGCCTTCTGCAAATATAATACCTGCTATTCGTACTAATTTATGCGCACAATCTCCCTTCCCTGGGTGATTTTCAGGATGAGCAAATTGCACTGCAGTGCAAAAATGAATCAATTTGCCCAGACACCACTGAGTAGTTTACATGTTTATGTAGAAACGCCCCAAAAATGCATATTGATCAGAAAGATGCCGTTTTTTTGTAAACTCTCTTAGTAAATCTACTTGCATGTTTTTTTAACGTGTTTTATCAAGTTTACACCTGTAAATCAGCCGTGTATTGTCTTTAATTAAAAACTGAAATGGCTCAACTTATTCCACAGTCATCTGCTTTTTTTGAGCACTGCAATGTCGGTGTTTATTTATTTTTTAAATTATTATTTAATTATTTTTTTTAGATCAGTAGCTATGACTAGCTGCAGTTATTTGTGCTGTTTCCTAACAACAAAAGAAACCCTGTTTAAACTGCAATTTAAATTTACTTATTTGTAATTTGTTGAATTTGTTATTGCCACTAATGCTTAAATGCATTATATGAAATCACTATTACAGTTGTTTACTAAAAGAAACTTAGTTATATCGGTGTGTAAACATCTGGAAAGCTAGTTAAGCAGCTGTGTGATTTTATGGTCTGTTTACAGCTTTTCCTGTTTGCTCGCTCTAGATCTAAAGGCCCTTCGTTCTGGGCTCTCAGAATGTTATCTCTCAGCATAAAGGTCTCATTAATATGCTAATCCACATTATCCAGCCTCTTGTAAGTCACTTGACTAGACATTATGGTACATTTACGTTCAACTGTCTTATGCTATTTCTTCTAGAAGATCTGAATTTGCCATTTTGAGACATCAGCATTTATTGTATAGATACCACGCACATTCTCCGAAATACAAGAACCAATCTGTACTTTTCCTAGTTGCTGGGGTGGTATCATCAAGATGCGTCTTTTGTGTTTTAAGTATGTATGTTTTACCATGGAAGGTTCATGTGGTGAACCTTAAATTAGCTTTTATAAAGTAAAGCTTTAAAGGTACTTACAAACTAAAGCATTAAAGGTACTTCAGTGGACCTCAAGGTCTATTTATGTACCTTTTAATTACCTTTAATGGTACCAGCTTATGGACAGGGGAAAGGTACAGTTTGGTACTTTTATTTCTGAGAGTATTTCTGCATTCTGGAAATCTGAAACGAAGGATATTGGATCTGTCACTCATAAGATGAGCTGCTTCTGCTAGGAACATCTGTGCTTATGACTCACTTTCTGCTGTTGCGGATGATCCCACATGGATTTGCTCTTCCCAAAACAGTATATTCCCAAATCTCATCCCTGCTTCAGTGGACAGTCACATATGGATATTGTAATATTGTTCTTAATAATCTTAATAAAAGACTGTCCTGTGCTCATCCTAGGACTCCTATTTACAGTATGATCTTACTGCACATCCTTTCAGCACACTTAGTACTGTTTGACTTTATAGTAAACACTTAATAGTAGCACTATAGTAGCACTCGTCTTTTTTGCCACTGACTTTTCTGGGTTGCTCATTTTGGATCTAAATCTGCTTTGTGACCGTTTTAAGACAAATAAAATTGAAGTTTGAAGAGTGTATGTCCATGGAGCTGTTTGCGTTTGCAGACTTTTCTGAGAATAAATTCAGTGCTTCTCTAGAACTTTTCCTCGCACATTTGGGTTTTTTTTTTTTTGTTTTTTTTTTGCGGTGAGAGGTCTTTGCTCTAACTATCGGAGCATGTCTTTCTGAACAACAAGGCAGCTTAACTTTTATAAGCAACACTGTGGGATATAAAAACAAGCATGGAGCGATGAGAACAACAACAGGTCCTCACCAGTGGAAAACAAGTGGAACGAAAGCTGTATGGAGGGCAAACAGGAAAGCGCCGAGTGCCCAGGGAAAGAAAGAACGAGGGAGCAATATTTACAGAGAGCAAAGCGTTCGAAAATAGTTGTTCAATAACAGATGGTAAGATAAAAGTGTGAAAGATAAGATCTCATTCTCCTGAATGATGTGTTTGTTCCTCAGGGGGAGGGAGAGAGAGAGAGAGAGGGAGAAAGAGAGCAAGAGAGAGAGAGAGAGAGAGAGTGAAAGAGAAACAGGCTGGGAGAAACATAAAGAACTGTTGCTTATATAAAAGATGATCCATAAGCAGAAAGGGGCTGATTTGCATTCTAAGTGTGCATTCTAAGTGTGTGTGTGTGTGTGTGTGTGTGTTTGTTTGTTTCTGTGCAGGACTCCTACCATGGCAGGTGGACTGTTCTCTATAGACAGAGATTACTTTGAGGAGATTGGAACGTATGACGCAGGCATGGACATCTGGGGAGGAGAGAACCTGGAGATCTCCTTCAGGGTTCGTTTCAGTACAAACATATTAATAGACCAGATGGATATTTTCAGTTTCAAACATGTTTATGCAGGCACAGGCCATCAGACACTATTTAATATTTGCTGTGTAGGAGAAAGTAGTGCATATGAGTGCAAAAGGATTGATATAAAGCTTTGATACTGGATTTTTATTTTTATTATACTTCTACTATGCAAGACAATACTATGTAATAGGATCTTTATTTCTGTATTATTTTGTTTAAAAACAGTAGCTAGCTTGCAAAACATCATATACAACCCCTATTTACTAACTTTCTATATAATAAGTACTAATTTGCATGCATGCGGTTGAATGAGCTGCATGCAAGGACCAATATGTAAATGAGATTTTCACATGTTCTAATTAGCCATGGCGAGTTCATACCTCAAAGGGACTTCTGGAAGAGTAAACTGAAAGGTGGTGAGATGTGTCAAAAACAGCTGATGGAGTGTAGACATGAGTGTGTGTTCTTTTCATAAGGTATATGTGAATGGAAATCTTTCTAGTTATTTGACTAAGGTGTCGTTTCTCACCATTAAGTTACTAACACATTAGTAAATTTTGTTATTTTATCTTTAACCAGTGAAAATGGGTTTCTGCAAATGTAATACCTGCCCTTCGGTTGTATTTCCATGCACAATCTGTTGTTTTTTCACAATATATCACATTGCTGGTGCATAGTGAATCCCGTTTCATTATGGTTTCTAAACCATCAATTCACGAATCCATTAGGACAAAAGTTTTTTCTGCATGGAAGCAGAAAAATCCAAAACATATGCTAGGTTTACATGTGGAAACCTATCTTTCTTGCTTAGTGAGGTAGCTACATCACACACTACCCAGGAGTTTCCTAAAACCCATTGTTTACGTATATGCGTGGCCATCTGGGAAAACACGTCCAATTTTGCTGTGAATGAATCGTGGATTCTGTGAATTACAAATGATAAATACACATATTCTTCCTGTCAGTATTTTTATTGCAAGCTCATGTTCAAGTCATTAATTAATGGTCAGCAAGTATTTCAAAGAAAATCAAAAAGTGAAAAATGCTGCTTGCTTACTTATTCAACCCCCCAGGTTGCAGAAGCTCCAGATGAAAGATATTGTCTTAATGAGGACACAACTGACTTAAAATTGGACTTCACCTGTGAAATATTAAAACAGCTCCCATTTACTGAAGCAAAACCACCTCAGTTTAACTGCCTCTGAAGAGACTGTCAGTCTGAAGGAAAGTAGTGAAAATGAAAACTGAGCATTGTAAGTTAAAGTAATAGAATTTCATAACTTAGGAATAGGGTGTAAAATTATATCTAAGAGGTTGGAAATCCCATTAAACATTGTCGGAAGCACTACCTAGACAAGGACCTTCCTCAAAACTCAGAGCAAAAACAAAACGGAGACTGTTGAACGAACCCACAGTGAGGCCAACAGTCACTCTGAAGGAGTTAGAGAGTACGGTAGATGAGATTGGAGTAAAGGTGCATCAGACAACCATTTCAAGAGCTCTGCATAATTAAGGATTGTATGGGATGGTGGCTAGAAAGAAACCATATGAAGAGCCATATGAAAGCCCAAGAGTGACCCAGGGAGGATCGGTGTGCTGAAACCAAGATTAAGATACTTCATTTGGGCAAGTTTCAAAATGATATACTTGGCGCAATCCTAATGTAGGCCATACTTCAGTTAACACCATCCCTACAGTAAAATATGGTGGTGGCAGCATCATGCTCTGGGGATGCTTTTCATCCTCAGGGCTGGGCTTCCTGTCAAAATTAAAGAGAGGATGGATTGAGCAAAATACAGGGGGATATTACAAAAGAACCTGTTGTAGTCTGCTAAAAAAAATAAATAAATAAATAAATAAATAAATAAAGCTTGGGAGAAATGTCACCTTTCAGCAGGGCAATGGTCCAAAAAGCAATTTAGGAGTGGTTAAAAACTAAAAGGTCAATGTTATACAGTGGCCAAGTAAAAGACCAGATCTGAATCCCATTGAGAATCTGTGGCACTGTTTGAAAAGTGCAGTCAACAAACAACGTCCAACGAACCTGAAGATCCTGGAGCAGCTCTGCCAGGAAGAATGGGTGAAAATCACTCCTAATGAGTGTACAAAGCTGGTAGGAACTTATAACAGACTTAAAGCTGTACCATCTTCCAAGTACTAGTCTGAAGGGGTTAAATACTTATGCACGCAGCATGTTTCAGTTTTTTTTTTTTTTTTTTTTCTGCTGACAAATAATGAATTTGGACTTTGAAGATTTATTTTTAGAGCAAATTGGTTTGCAGTGTAAATACTGGCTGGAACAATCCTGAATAAGTGTCATTTGTAATCCACACGACTCTGATGATCTGATTTTTTTTTTAAATAGTTTTGCATATTTTGTATACTTTTTCAAGGCACTGTATGTTTTCCCCGAATAGTGTGGAAATTTAGGTTTTATTTAGGTTATTTTCTAACATCGCCTTGGCGTCTGCCCGCAAAAATCTTGCTGTGTCTATTTAACAAATGCAGCGGTAAAAACAGTCGCCAGCTAAGTGTGATTTCCACAAGATTTAATCATGTTTTTCGATGGTTTCATGCCATAGTGAAACTGTCATAAGCCTGATTAAGTCCGTTTCTGATCTGATACAAGAAGTCAGAATGTCTGCGATGTTCCTACTGCATTACTGCAATTCTCCAGTAATATTGTTAAGTAGGTTAAGTATAAAGAAAAAAATGTCCAACTTTCACCATGTTTTGAAACGATTATAAATCATCTTTTGTCCAGTGTTTATTCCAACATAATCTGTTTCAGGAAAAACATTGTATAATGGATGGATAATGATGGAGAGCTCATGCTGTCGTTAGTTCTAACTGGCACATAAGTGCTATTCATTTAATTACTTTGCTAATATGAATTGCTTGCGTGGCGCAACAACTAAACTGTATCAGCAAGATGAGTGCCAACATAAAGATGTGTACGTAAGCAGAGATCTTATTTTCTGATTTTAACTTGCAGACAAGCGTAAGAGGATGTAAAGAGGCGGCGGGTTTTCAAGCGACAAGTTTTCATATGACAGATTCATTTCGATTTTAGACTTTTCGTGTTCTTTTTATTGAAACAAGCACGGGCAGTACAGAAGTCAAACAGCTGGTCATTGTACACGGTATGGCCAAAAGGTTGTGGACACCTGACCATCACACCCATATGTGGTTCTTCCCCAAACTGATACCACAAAGATTGAAGGACACAATTGTATAGGATGTCTTTGTGTGCTGTAGCATTACAGTTTCCCTTCACTGGAACTAAGAGGCTCAAACCTGTTCCAGCATGACAGTGTTCCTGTGCACAAAGTGAGCTCCATGAAGACATGATTTGCCGAGATTGGAGTGGAAGAACTCGAGTGTCCTGCACGGAGCCCTGACCTCAACCCCACTGAACATCTTTGGGATGAACTGGAACACTGACTACACCCCAGACCTCCTCACCTAACATCAGTGCCTGATCTCACTAATGCTCTTGTGGCTGAATGAGCACAAATCCCCACAACCACACTCCAAAATCTAGTGCAAAGAGTGGACTAAATCTGGAATGTGGTGTTCAAAAACCTTTGGCCGTATAGTGTATCTGATAAAGGACTGTGTTGACATGACTGAGAAATGTTAAAATATACAAATGGCAGCTTGACTTGCTGTTGTGGAGGAAGGCAGAGAGCTTTCTTAACATTCTGCTTTTTTATTTATTTATTATAGATTATTATCATGTTGCTCCGTTAGGGTTGACGTGAGGGAAGAGGAGGGTGTAACTTTTTCATTCTGGTGTTGTAATAAAAGCAGCCATGAAACGATACAGTTTCATATGTGAAATGAAATTAGATTGATTTGGGTTGTAATTTTTTGCGCTCGTTCAGGCAGAGGTAAAATTGCTTCTGCCTTTTTTTTTTTTTTTGGCAGAGCTGATTGCTTTCTTCAGGTCACATTTAAGCTGGCTATGTGAATCTTTCCACTTTTACACAGATGAAAGAGTCTCTCTTTCACTCTTTCTCTATCTCTCTCTTGCAATAAGGTTTTTCTAGTTGTAAGCAGTTATCCTCATAAAATGTGATAGATGGTGTAACTGAGTCTGGCTGGTTGTGAGCGCTTTTATTTTTAGCTTTAAAAACTTCCAGTCAGTAAATGCACAGCAGCTCTTAAGCGTCTCCTCACTCTTCTGCTTTTTGAGAACCCCAGTCCGGTGTTTTTCCTGTACATTCGGGAATGAAGAAGTGTATGTTAGTTCTTTAATATGTGTGTTTGTGTGCGTGTGTGTGTCTCAGATCTGGCAGTGTGGTGGGACGCTGGAGATCGTGACGTGTTCTCACGTGGGACACGTTTTCCGTAAGGCCACGCCGTACACGTTCCCCGGGGGCACAGGCCAGATCATCAACAAGAACAACAGACGCCTGGCTGAGGTGTGGATGGATGAGTTTAAGAATTTCTTCTACATCATTTCACCTGGTGAGTTCCACACAATTACACAAACTCTGCTCTCTCTCTCTATCTCTCTCTCCCCCTCTCTCTGTTTGTCTGCTGCTCTCTTCGTACCCTCTGTCTCCCTACACACACACACACACACACACACACACAATACCCCCCACTCTCTCTCTCTCTGCCTCTCTTCCTCTTCCTCTGTCTGTCTGCTGCTCTCCTCTTACTCTCTCTCTCTCCCCCTACACACGCAATACCCCCCACTCTCTCTGTCACTCTCTCTCTCTCTCTCTCTCTCTCTCAAACACACACACATGCACACAATACCTCCCCAGTCTCTCTCTCTCTCTCTCTCCCCCCCTTACACACACATGCACACAGTACCACCCCCCATTCTCTCTGTCTCTCTGTCAAAGTCAAAAGGTTGCTTTATTGGCCTGGGAGATAGTAACATTTGTATTGCCAAAGCTTGGATATAGACTTCGGGAACAAATAAAAAAAAAAATAAGTACAGAAATAAATAAATAGAAACAAAACAGTCAAAAAGAAACACTAGTAATGACACTTACAGAACCCTGCTCTTTCTCTCTCTCTCTCTCCCTCTCTCCCTCTCTCTCTCTCTCTCTCTCTCCCCACCCCCTCTCTCCCCACTCATACTCACATGCATGCAATACCCCCAGTCTCTCTCTCTCTCTCTCTCTCTCTCTGTCTATCTGTCTGTCTGCTCTCTTCTCCCTCTCTCTCTTTCTCTCTCCCCACTCACACACACACATGCACACAATACCCCCCCACACTCTCTGTTTCTCTCTCTCTCTCTCTCTCTCTCTCTCTCTCTCTCTCCCCCTCCCTGTCTCTGTCTGCCTGTCTGTCTGCTCTCTTTTCTTTCTCTCTCTCTACCCCCCTTACACATGCACTGGTATTAGGGTATTTGTATTGTCAGTGCTCTTGCCTGGATGGGTTTTATTGACACAAAGATGGAACATAATGGATATTAATGTCACTGTCAATATTTCCCATTGTAGCCCGCAGCACTCTCTCTGTGTGTGTGTGTGTATGTGTGTGTATGTGTGTGTATGTGTGTGTATGTGTGTGTGTGTGTGTGTGTGTGTGTGTGTGTGTGTCATACATTTTGAAGAGATCTAGATTAGAGGAGATTCTCCTTTTTTAATTTGTTCAAACTATGTTCCCTGTTTAATAAATGTATTCTCTGAATTTTCTTTTTTGTTTCTTCCATGCTTCTCACTTTTCTGTGTGTATGTGTATGTGTGTGTGTGTGTGTGCGCCTGTGCGTGTGTGCGCCTGTGCGTGTGTAGGAGTGACGAAGGTGGACTACGGGGACGTCTCATCCAGGACCATGTTGAGACAGAAGCTGCAGTGTAAGCCATTCTCCTGGTACCTGGAGAACATCTATCCTGACTCACAAATCCCACGCCACTACTACTCCCTAGGAGAGGTAACACTCACACACACACACACACACACACACACACACACACACACAGGGTATATTTTAAATACAGTGTGAGACGTATATCATATTGCATTAATAGCAGGATCCTGGGTGTGGTGTATGTAAGTGCGTGAGGAAGAAATGAGAGGTGAAAGATAGAGATGAATATATACTGCGCTTCTCTCTCTCTGTCTCTCTCTCTCTCTTTTATTATTAGATTATTAGTATTCCACCAGTACTCTGCTTTTCCCTCTCTGTCTCCTACACTCTATCAGTCTGTCGCTGTCCTCTCTCGCTCATGTGTCTGTCTGTGCTATTTGTTTTTATCTCTTTCATTGGCCCTCTCTCTTTCTCTCTCTCCCTCTCTCTCCCTCTCTCATAAAGAAAGCATGTGCATTGTCACTGATGTGTGACACCGTGTGCGCCTTCTCTCTTTCTTCAGCTGACACTCGTTCGTCCTCTGTCTGTCCATCACTCTCATGTTTGTTGTTGCCCTATGATGTCAAAGACACTCTTTGAGCTCTCTGTCTGTCATCTCATCTTTTTTTTTTCCACATATGTGACAGGAAGTAGCACAATCAGCTGCGTTTGCAGGGTGTGATGTCACCGTAAAATATAGCCAATCACAGTGGGATTAGTCAAGGGTGTGGCTGAGAGAGAAGGTCATTGAACATGTTGTTGTTGGCCTGAGGTTAAGAAGGCGCTAAAAATGTTCAGTACTGAGGGAGAGATTCGACAGAATGCATCATAACTTAATCCTGTGTGTGTGTGTGTGTCTGCATGATTGTGTTTGTTCGCGTGTGCTTGTGTGTGCTCTTGTATATGATTTTGTGTATGCATATGTGTGTGCTCTTTTGTGTGTGTGTTCTTGCACATGTGTGTTTGTGTGCATGTACTTGTGGGTATGCGTATACGTGTGTACAAATGTGGGTGCACTTTAGTGTGTGTGAGTGTGTGGGTGTGTGGGTATGTGTGTATATATATACATTATATATATATATACACACATGTGCTTATGTATGTGTTTTTGCTCATATGCATATACAATATGTGTGTATGTGTCTGCATATGTGTATGGAATTTGTGTGTCTGTGCGTGTGCTTGTGTATGTGTGCGTACGTGCACGTGTATGTGTGTGTGTATACATTTGTGCATGAGCTAGTGGGTGTGTACATGGTGCAGTTGTCTCTCAGTGTGTGTACACTCCCCCGCTGGTGTGTGGATGTATTTTTGTAATTAGCGATGTTTACGTGTTTGACACAGGGCCAGCGGTGAACACATTTTTTACGCCTGTGCAAAGCAAAGCTACTGCAGAAATATATTTCATCAGTGTGCCAGCTCCAGCATGCAGCAATACAACCAAGCACAGAACAGCACTGTTCATTTCACTACAGCTAGAGTTTATAATGTGTCTGTGAACCTCGTAGATCCGTAACGTGGAGACTAACCAGTGTCTGGACAACATGGCGCGGAAAGAGAATGAAAAAGTGGGCATCTTCAATTGTCATGGCATGGGAGGCAACCAGGTCAGGACATTCTCTCTCTCCCTCTCTCTCTCTCTCTCTCTCTCTCTCTCTCTCGCTCTCTCTCTCCCTCTCGTTATTTCATTACCCTGTCACGAGTTTAAAAAATGATCATGTGTGTGTGTGTTGTGTTTGCAGGTTTTCTCTTACACAGCCAATAAGGAGATCCGAACAGACGACCTGTGTCTAGACGTGTCCAAACTGAACGGGCCTGTGATGATGCTCAAGTGCCATCATCTGAAAGGCAACCAGCTGTGGGAGTACGATCCTCTGGTGAGTGCGTGGAGTCAGTTACAGAAATATTGCCATTCATAAATGATTAATACCTGCATTATACAGATGTTTTATTGCGATACAGCTGATAGCAGTGAGCCTTTAATAAGGTCATAAAGGGATGTCGGTCCACTCCAAGATCCATGCAGAACATTTTCAACCTGTTTATATCCTCAGGTTTGTGCGAGAGGTGCGTGAGCTCACCTCTTGAATTCAGACCACAGGTTTTCAGTACGGCTCAAATCCAGACACTGAGATGGTTGCAAAATATTAATTTTGTATTCCCACAACCATGTCTGTGTCGATGTGGATGTTTGTTCTGGTCATTATCTTGATGAAAGATCCATCGCAGCCTCATGGCAGAGGCAGCCATGGTTTGCACTAATATATTCTACAGAGTGGTACTCAGTGGTTAAGATGTTGGACTACTGATCAGAAGATCATGAGTTCAGATCCTCCATGCTGCCACTGTTGGGCCCTTGAGCGAGGCCCTTAACCCTTAACTGCTAAGTTGTATAAATGAGATAAATGTAAGTCGCTCTGGATAAGGGCGTCTGCTAGAGGACAAGAATGTAAATGTAAATGTAAATGTAAATGATGCCCCTGGTCCATGAGCTGCGATGTTGTGGAGGGCCAAAACATCTGACCACAACGCACATTTCCGATTGTAGTTTCAGTGACACATAGCGAGGTTCAGGCTCTGTGGTTTGTGTGATTCTCTGAGGAAGGACTTCTTTTGTGCAGCTCATTTAAACAGCTAGTTGTTATGGAGGTGGTGTTTAATATTTGATAATATTTGTAAAAATGATGTAAACTGTATTAAACTGTACAATTCCATGTTCCTCACTGTGTGGGAGAGCAGTTTTATTATGCATTGTTTTCTTTTTTCTTTTCTTTTTTTTTAAAATTATTATTATTATTATAACCCTGATTGAGCTTAAGAGCATTTTTCACTGCTTATGTATTTTGTATTCTGTACTTGTACAGATCAACAACCATCTGTTTTTTTTTTTTTTTGTGTGTGTGTGTGTGTGTGTGTGTGTGTGTGTGTGTGTGTGTGTTGAAAAATGGACAAAAGGAAAAACAGATTTTCTGGAAGTCACCAATAATTTCAAAATTAATTAGTTTTTTAAAAATAATATTAAAATTAATTAGATTTTTAAAAATAAAATTCAAATTAATAGATTTTTTAAATAAATAGAAGGGAAGCTTTAGGTAATGTATTTATGTTCTTTAAGGGTGCCAATAATTTTGGCATTAGAAAAATAATATTTAAAAATTCTTAGGAGAATTATTATTTGCTGATGTAGGATAAATAATTGGTCCAGTTGGGGGAAAAAAACAAATAATTATAATATGTAATATTTATTTTATATAGCAACCAGTTAGCAACAGCCTAGCAATCACATGGCATAGCAACCATCCATCAAAGCAATAGCATCCGCTTGGAATTCCATAGCAATTGCCTAGCAACCAAGCAGCCATCTAGAACACCATAGCTATAACCTAGCAACCCCCTAGCAACCATCTGGAACACCATAGCTATGACCTAGTAACACCCTAGCAACCACCTGGAATACCATAGCCTAGCAACACCCTAGCAACCTCTTGCAATAGCATAGCAACCAACTACCAACCACCTGGATTACCATAGCAAGCACCTAGCAACATCCTAACAACCACCTAGGATTACATAGCAATCTGGATCACTTAGCAACATCCTAGCAATCATCAACCACCTAGCAACACCCAACAATCACTAGCTATCGCCTGGCATACCATAGCAACCACTTAGACTACCATAGCAAGCACATAGCAACCACTATCCACCACCTACAATACCACAGAACCACATAGCAACCAACTAGCAACACTCTACCAATCACATGGAATACTATAATATTAACCACTTTGTAAAGCCCTAGCAAACTCCTAAATCACGGGGGGATTTGCTCATGCTGCTCTGCCTTTTCTTCAGGAAATGCACTGTTCTAGTTTTATTTACGTTACACACACACACACGCACAGCCTTTGTAGTGAGCTTTATCCAGCCTGCTGTGTTGGAGTGATGATGGTATTACTTGTGCTGAGACAGCTGTCACTCAGTTTAAATATCACACTGATGTTCAGTGAGTTAAAGAGCTGCTGCGCTGTGCAGAGAGAGATTAGTGCACGGTCATTCTGAACAACGCTCCGTGCATTCTACTGAAGCCATCACTGGTTTGTGGAAATGTCACTCTAATTGCTGCCTCTCCTCTTCCTCCTCCTCATCCTCCTCCTCATCCTTCTCATCATTCTCTTCATCACACTGGTCTCATGCCTGGGGGGTGGGGGTGAAGGACTGAAACAGGAGCCTGTAGCAGACTTTTCACTGTCAATAAAAGTTCTGTTTAGGGAGAGAGCGAGGGAGGAAAGAGAGAGAGAGAGAGAGAGAGAGGGAGGGAGGGAGGAGGAGGTAGAGTGACAAAGATCAGGGGATCACTTGTCAAAGCAACTACCTCCGCTGCATGTTTTAGCATAAATCACCATCACTTTCCAACTGAGGTGTGTGTGTGTATGCATGTAAGCGTGTGTGTGTAGTCTGTGAGTTCTCTTAGTGTAGATGTTATTAGGTTTTATATATAATGTGTATTCATTAGAACATCCTGCACACTTGTGGTGAAAAATCCACCCTAATCGACTTGCATATCAGTATTTAGAATTACTATCTGATATCCTGATAGTTATGTGTAATGGAATTCTGAGATTTTGGTTTGATCTTCTTTGGTAGTGTTATTAGTTTATAGCGTGCTTGTTGTGGCTTGTTCACATGGGTCTGAAAATACAGGACACTTTTGCTAGATGAGTCTTTCAATCTTAATTTTAGAAATCTTCATTTTTTTTAAATGTCTTTTCACTTTATAGAGCTGCATATTTCAACTCTTTGTAGCAGCACTAAACAATATTACCATGAACCAAATATCACCTGCCACTTCGAATTCCTGACATTTCTGTTTGGATGAAATGAATATTCTTTATAGATGATCGTTTTTTTTCTTTTTAATCAGGAGTCGTGAGAAAGGGAAGGGTCAAATTCACATTTAAGGAAAAAAAATCCACTCTAAATGAGTGATTTCTTTAGTTTAGCCTTCTTTAATAGACATGCAAGTCTTTTCTCATTCAACATTACTCACAGTGCCATTCGACTACCTGCTCGTAGTGGTGCAGTGGGATTTTCACTCCCTCTCCACCTAAAGAGAGCGATGCAGCAGAGCTTTAGTCCTTTAGTCCCGCTCTCTCACCTCCTCATCTGTACAGTCTGCTCAAACAGCTTCCAAGGTTTGATATCTCATGCTAATACCATCATCAACCATCAAGTCATGTATAATAACTTATAGATTGTAACTAGCCAAGCTGAGTTGGTTGTTGGCCACGCCCCCTCCACTATTTCTAAATTGGCTTTCTCATTAATATGACTTTGAACATCTCTGGAAAATGATGATTGAGAAAAGTAGCTTTTGCTCTTTTGTTTTTACTAAAAGTGTGTGGCTTAAGTTTTGTTTTTATGTACATTTATCTGTGAGGTCAAGTCTATTTTATGTTAGGTTTATCTTTTTTAGTGTGTTTTATATTTTTAAAGGTGAAAATAACCTTGTGAAACAGGAAGTCCATAGCATACGGTTTGACAAGTCAACATTGGCAACCCTCAAAATAGTGTTAGGTTAAATAGTGACAATAAAATACGTCAGGTTTTTTTTTTTTTTTTTTTTTTTTTTTTTTTTTTTTTTTTAAATATATTAGGAGCATGTTTTGCTGGGACTGGCATCTGACTTAAAAATGCAGCTGAGGAAATTAAACATCAGTAAACATGCCACATCTCACAGGATTCACCATCCCCTTGTTGCTTTGGTAACAGTGATACCGAACGCCACACACTTGCACCTGCGTTTGGTTATGAATTAAACAGACTGTGGAGTTCAGTGTAAAGTTTATTTCGAATCTGCAGTTGAAAGAAATGATTCAGATTAATAAAAAGTTTGCATATGAACATAGCCATGGTAAAGGTCAAAGCTTCATTCAACTCCAAACCTGTAACTCTGTCAAAGTTTCATCCTGTAAAGACGGCCAGAGACAGGAGATTGTTTCTATGGTAACAATCTATGTCTATAGTCAGGGTACATAAATCTCAGAAGGTTTGCCACCACAGCGTTTCCTTAAACCGTAATCATGAGCATGATCATCAGTAAAGCCCCACCTGAGATTAATGCCTGCTGGTGCAAAAATGAGGATGAGTGTTAAGTGATATAACAGTCACGTGAATTGGAATCGACAGTGTGTATCAGAGTTCACGAGCACACACACAGCCCAAATCTGACAACTGAACATTCTCTTGATGTATTCATGTGACGTGTGTTCACACTCACATTCAACTGCAATGTAACACACAAACGCCATGTATTCATTCTCTCTCTCTCTCTCTCTCTCTCTCTCTCTCTCTCTGCCCTTGTCTTTCTCTCTGTCTCTGTTTCTCTCAATCTGGTTGTCTGACTCTTTTGCTCTCTCTCTCTCTCTCTCTCTCTCTCTCTCTCTCTCTCTCTCTCTCTGTCTCTCTGCCCTTGTCTGTCTCTGTTTCTCTCATTCTGGTTGTCTGACTCTTTTGCTCTCTATCACTGTCTCTCTCTCTCTCCCTCCCTACATCCCTACATCCCTGTCAATTTTTCTCTCTCCCTCATCTGTCTCTCTTTCTCATCTATCCCTGTCTCTCTGAAGGTCCTTCTCTCTCTCTCTCTCTCTCTCTCTCTCTCTCGCTCTCTCTCTCGCTCTCTCTCTCGCTCTCTCAATAATTTAACTCACGTTATTTTTGGTCTTATGAGGACAAAAAGTGCTAGTTGGTACATTTTCTGACAGGCCAAGCTAAAAAGGAAAATGTTGAACCAGGTCAGGATTTTGATTTTAATGTGTGCTTTTTTTTTTTTTCTTTTTTTTTAAAATTGCAAGCAAGGATGCGGTTTGATTTTAAAGTCTATCACTCAGTGCCAGACTTGGCAGGCTTTGAAAAAGTGTGGGATTTCAGAGGAGCTCTCTTTACTATTAATAATGATGATCTAACCTTTTCTGACTTGTTAAAATGTTGGATAAAAGTTGGATTGTTAAAACTCTCTCTCTCTCTCTCTCTCTCTCGCTCTCTCTCTCTCTCTCTCTGCAGAAGCTGACCCTGGTGCACGTGAACAGTAATCAGTGTCTGGATAAAGCGTCGGAGGACGACAGCCAGGTCCCCAGCGTCAGAGACTGCAGCGGCAGCCGCTCACAACAGTGGCTCCTACGCAACGTCACACTGCCCGAAATCTTCTGAGCACACACCGCACGCACATGAGGACGTACGGAGAGACGGACGGACGGACACACTCTTCACACCAGCTCTGGTGGAGAAAGAAGAAAAGGAGAGCGAGGGAGGGAGGGAGGGAGGGAGGGAGAAAGCTGGATGATCTCTCTACACTATCCTTTCACTTCCTGATGGTGTGGTCTTGAGCCAGAATAACAGACATACACGTGTACATGAATCTCCCCATCACTCCACTTTACTGACACCCACAACGAGATGGAGAGAGCAGAAGAAGAAGAAGAAGAAGAGACTGTATTTTACGCAGAGAAACTTAGGATCAGTGGCCTTGTCTTCCTTTAAGGAGCAGAGGGTGATTAGGTGATGTTTACCAGTTGCCTCCTTTGTAGAATATCAGAATATTGTGTGCATGTGTGCGCGTGTGCGTGTGTTTGTGTGTGTGTGTGTGTGTGTGTGTGTGTGTGTGTGTGTGTTGCTGAGACAGAGAGAAAGACTGTATGTGGCTACACTGTGGCTTTTTAATTTAATTCTTTCACAAGTTTAACAAACATTGAGCACATTTAGATTACAACACATATCAGTAGCTGCTTTCATGATCTGTTCTCTGATTGGTCAGCGTAGGAGCGATGGACTTCCCCAACAGCTTAGCTTCATCTATCAGTCTAATTAAAAAAAAAAAAAAAACCCACAGTGGAAAACGAACGAAAATATCAGATTAGTAAACAATGAACAGGGTGACTGTCTTAACCAATAATTATGTAGAATCGTTTGTGTCTTTTATATATATTTTTAATGAAGGCCCCAAAGTCATTCCTTGAATTTTGACTAAATATATTTAGTTTAGTTGCAGTTTGTAAGGTGTTTGTTGCTTTGTTTTGTTTTTTTTTAGTGCTAACACACAGACTTGCCCAGAAGTGGGTTAACCCTGAACTTTTGCCTTCCTCTGCAGTGAAGCTTTTCTGATTCGTAGGAACTACATTGCGCATAAGCACAGGGATTTCATTAAGGAACGAGGGAGTCTTTATTCTGTTGTCGAATCATGTATCATTTACAAATTCAAGGGCTTAGCCTTTCTGTTTGTGTGTATGTGTGTGTTTTTCTGTGTGCACATATTGTCTTTTTCTGTATGGAAATTGTTACTGTTTTATGTCTGTGTAGATCCTGTATTTAAATTTATTCACACACACACACACACACACACACAATCACTTCATTTTTTTTTTTACTTGTGCAAAGGCCAAAAGAGATTCAGCTAGCATTTTACATTTCATCCAATTATTCATTGCATTTAATTGACTTTTTATATTGCTTTGTAAAATCATGTCTTACGTTTATGTTTTGTGTCTTTACCTGGTTCTCATATCAATGGAGGCTGCAAAAAAAAAAAGGAAAAAAAAAAAGAGATTGCTGCTTAGCACTGACTGTGGATGAGAAAGACAGACCCCCCCCCCCTCTCTGCTTCAACGTTTCTCACCCTCTGTAATCCGGATGAAGGACAAGCAGAACGTTTTCCCAGAAATACAGACTCATAATCGCGTGATGGAAAAGGAATGAGTGCAAACAGATACTCTTGTCAGTGTGTGTGTGTGTGTGTGTGTGTGTGTGTGTGTGTGTGTAGGTCAGAGAGGGGCATCAGAGAGATCTACCCATCATCCCACTCCTTCAGTCCCTCATGGACTACTAGAGTTTACACAGTTTTTTTCCCCCTCCGTCTGATGTGACCGGGCGTCATCTCTACAGAGGGGTGTGTGCATGTGCGTATGTGTGTACGAGTGTGTGTGAGAGCAGCATGCATGTGTGTTAGTGTTTCTAACTGTCAGAGGGATTTTTTTTTTTTGCTTTTTTCTTTAAAGCTGAATGATGGTGTGGCCTGATGATTGACAGGTCACAGCACACAGAGCTTGATCCACAGGCTGGAGAAATAAACAGAGAAAGTTTACAGTCCAGCAGATCTGCCGTGCCATGGTCTGTACTTTTACACATTACTACACACACACACACATTTTAGAGGATTTCATTCAGCTATTATGTGAGCTTAGTAGTATATGGTATGCTGAATTATAGAGTACACTGCTACGACTTATTGAAAAATACGCCAAAAGAGCGTATTTTCCCATATGATTATAGAATGACTGACAGGTGCGTCAGTGTTTTGAGATTGCCAATATTAACTGGTGCTCCTGGAAGCCCCGCCCTATCCCGCCATCTCACGTTAGAAGTGTTTTGGATGCGTTGACACAGGCACCCTCGCATTCTGTCAGGGTGAATGGAGAATGTTTTGAGTTCATTAATGTGAAAGAAAATCTATCAATCTAAACAGGAACGCCTGTACACCTGCTCATTCATGCCATTATCCAATCAGCCAATCATGTGGCAGCAGAACAATGCATAAAATCATGCAGATACAGGTCAAGAGCTTCAGGTAATGTTCACATCAAACATCAGAAGAATCAAAATGTGTCTCATATCTCGGTGACTCTGACTGTGGCATGGTTTGTGGTGCCAGACGAGCTGCTTCGAGTGTTTCAGACACTGCTGATCTCTTGGGAGTTTCACATACAGCAGTCTGTAGTGTTTATTATAGACTCAGATTCTTGTTCTTGGCTGATGGGAGTGGAACCCAATGTGGTCTTTTGCTGTTATAGCATTTTCTGAGATGCTTTTCTGTTCACCACGGATGTAAAGAGTGATTATTTGAGTTACCGTAGCCTTCCAAATGAACATGCAAATGTGTGTGATGCCCCTTGATGGATCAGGGTGTATTCCTGCTTCTAGAGACTGTTGTGTGTGAAATTCCCAGGAGATCGGCCATTTCTGAATTTCGCAAACCAGCCCATCTAGCACCATCAACCATGCCATGGTCGAAGTCACTGAGATCATATTTTTCCCCGTGATGTTTGATGTGAACATTAACTGAAGCTCTTGTCTTGTATCTGCAGGATTTTATGCATTATGCTGCTGCCACACGATTGGCTGATTAGATAATTGCATGAATGAACAATGGTGTTCCTAATAAAGTTGCTGGGGAGTGTGAATATATATAAAATATCAATCCCTTAATCTCAGTCAGTATCTAATAAATGGTAATAAACTCAGCAGAGAAAGACGTGAAGCCTATGATGTCCATATTACGGTCAGTAAGGCGAACACAGGTTTTGATGATGTATTCAAAAAAATAATAAAAGACTGACGAAATTGTGTATAATTTATGAACGAGTAAGGTAGCTCACATTGTTTTTATTTCATTTAACAGATGAGCGAGCACTCTGATGAAGCCATCAGGTTGAAAGAGCCAGGCAATCAGACAAAACACACACACTCAGAGAGAACCTGGCCATGAAGGAAGAATACAGATAGATCTCAAGAAAGATAAAAAAGGCAAGTCGATAGCTCTGTTCATTGTATTTGTGGAAGGCTGAAACAATCGATTTCAATCTTCCACTCACTGGCCTGACAGCTCTCTGATGGCTGTAATGGTGGGGTGGGTCATGGTCATGTGACCTTCACAGGGCATAAAGGTCAAATTGTCAAACAAGGACCGAGTGACAGAGTGGGTTTTCATAAAATATTCATAGATACAGTGATATTAATAGAATTATGAAAAATGACCCATTTAGGTAAAGTGTGTTTGGGGTAATCAGGAAGCAAGACAGTTATTTTTATTTAAATAGTTTTAATAGTATAGTATAATGAAATAATAACAAAAAAAATAATGGCTAGACACCATTTCAAAAGGAATACCTAAAATCTTTCCAAGGAACACAATCCAGGCAGTTCTGTTCAATAAATCATAAATCAGTATCTTACCGTTTGTAAAAATACAAACTATTAAATCTTTCATTTGGTGTAGAACTCATCCAAGCATATCCATCACCTCCTGAATGAGCAAAATATCCTACTATACGATCAATTATAAGAGACTAATACTAGGAGGTTATCCATCAGTGCTACATATCGATCAAGATATCAAAACGTCTACATTTTAAAATTCTACCTGTGTGTGTGCATGAGCATGAATCTGTCTTTGGTCTTTCTGCATCCGCAGTCTCCCTTCACACTCTTCTTCCATTAAGTTTTTCCTCCACTCCTCCACTCGCTGAACCATCAGCAAACTTCACCTGTGAGTAATGACACTGCTGCTGATAGCTAGGAGCAGGAGCTTTGCTAATATTAAGCAGTGCATGAAAAAGCACGCATGTCAATCAAAATGAGTTCCAGCAATGACTCAGGAAAAAGCGCAAGATGATGTATGGGACAAGAAGCAGACAAAAAAAATAATAAATAATGCTTGGACATTATGTATTCCGTGAGCACACAACTTAGTGACAAAGTCATCACTTAGAAGTGTTTAGTGTAGTCAGAGGAATGAATCAGGGAAGATAAGGCAAAGGTGTGTGTGCTCGCTCTCTCTCTCTCTCTCTCTCTCTCTCTCACCCACACACACTTTCTTATTATACTTATGAGGACCTTCCATTGTTATAATTATTAATGCAGCTGATTAAGGCTATGCTACACCTAAATGTAACACTAACCTTAACCTCAATAACCAAAAGGAAACTGTTTAGCTCTTTTTTAGCTCTTAGTTCTTTTTTTTTAAAAATACATGCTTATTTTTAAAATAAAAGCAGTTTTTCTTGTGGGAACCAGCAAAATGTCCCCACAAGGTCAAAACTGTCAGATATTCCTAGCATTGTGGGGATTTGGTCCCCACTAAGATATAAAAACACACACACAAACACACAAGTGTGTACAAGAATAGTGCTTATGGAGTTATGATGATATGTGATAAGACTTAACCGTACGTTCACTAAACGAGAACAATGTTCAACATGTAAATAATGATCAAAAGGTAGCAATCCCACACACGTACACACACACACGGCAGTGCTGTACATAGCAAGGTCACTGTCACATTATATTATATAAATATTTCATTAACATGGAGAAAACTCAAATGGAAAAACTGCAACTGTAATAATAAAAACAGCGAAAATGGAGCAGTTGTGAGTTTTACAGTCAAGTGCTGTGTGCAAACAATTACTCTAACAATCATAGAGTGCTAGTGGAGTTTGTAGCCACTATGCTAGACGAGACACAATCCTGCTAACTGAACTTTGCGCTCAGGTGTTAGTAGTGTAAATTATATTGCACTCAAAGAACCCAGGCTCTGGAAGCTTAGCATTATCACTGAGCGACTTCAATAGCATTTTACACTGATCCCGAGCTGATCCGGAGCTCATCAGCCCTCCAGGTACAGTTTCAGTGGCCGAGACTTCTGTGTCCTTTTGGAGGAGGTTCCAAACTCGGGCTCGTCAGAGGAGTGAGGGCCGAGTAACAGCAGAGCGGGCGGGAAAGCAGCTCGGGCTTCTTTCACTCGGTCACTCTTTTCAGCAGCAGAGGAGAGTCCAGGAACGGCCTGCAGGAGGCTCAGGGTCAGTAACTGTATCCATAGCAATGGGAAAGTGTGTGTTCACTACTCAGTCATGTGATAAATGAACCCTCCTTTAAGAATGTGTGTATGTATGTGAGAGAGAGAGAAAGAATATGACCAAAGGCACGTTCCCACTGAATTCTCAGAATCCTTTGAGGAACTAAAGGCTTCTAAAAATCATTCTGAATGAGAACTACACAATTCAAGGTAAGGTTTGCATTTCCACCAAACTGCAGAAACAGTGAAATAACAGTCTGATGAACTATCCTGATGCACAGAGTAGCACTGTCATAGTGTACAAATTAAGGCTGGTTTATACCTGACGCATGATTTCACGTGCATGTCCAGAAGCAGCACCAACACGAGTGGTATTGTTCACACACTCACGTGTGTATCTTATGTACAGCTGGAGGATTAAAAGTGACATCCACGACAGATGAAACGTCAGAGCCAAAACATTCCTCTTCGTCTGGTTTCCAAGTCGAACTGTAAAATGTTTAGTGATTTCTTGCACTAAATGAACTTTAGAACCCTCCTTTAAGAATGTGTGTATGTATGTGAAAGAGAGAGAAATATTAAACACACTGAGAAGTTCCGTCTCTTTAAAACTTTCCACCGTCGTCATGATTGTTGTCATGACCTGCGTCTCAACTCAAAAACTCTGACAAAGTATTTAATGAACTAGAAAATTCTAGTATGCAAAACAGACCTTTTGGTAGGTTTGGAGGCTACATGAGAGGATTTTAAATTCAAAGACTGAATGTAAAAGGAAAACCTGTTAGTGGAATAGTAAATAAGTGTGCAAGTTGTGATGCAGTGCTGGATTGTTTAGGTAGAGGCTAAACAAACCAGCATTGGTGCTATACTGCCTCCACGATTTACTTTGGTACTGCACCACATGGGCATGTAGCGTTAATTTCTGACGATGTGCACAAGTGATGCTCCAAACAACCACAGGATACGTGTGGCAGCCATCTTGCGCGCGTGTGCCTGCAGTTGAAAGCAAGTATAATCCAGCCTTAAGACGTGTGTATCCGGACTAAAGTCTCAGAAGCAGGTGGTTTTTACTTTCGTGCAGGAAGTCAGAGGTCGTCAAATACAAACTGCAACTTTCACTACATTTGTGAATATTGTATTACAAGCTCAAATACTTGTATATACTTATTCTTATATATTCTTTGATGCCTGCATTTGACCAATCAGTGCTCAGGATGGGAAGCTCCACCCACTCTGGAAGAAGAATTTACACAGGTGGAACTACAGACCAGGAAGTAATGTTGCTCTGGTTCTTACAGTGGAAAAGTGTGTATGTGGTTTTATACTGTAACATCTACATCTATGGTAAGGGAAAGTTGATCTGAACTTGATTTTGTGTGTGTGTGTGTGTGTGTGTGTGTGTGTATATACCTGCCCAAGTGTTGAGGGAAGTTGCTTTGCACTGGTGTCGGTTGGCTGCTGCTCGGGCTCATCAGCATGGCACTGTAGATGTTGGATGCTACCACCAGAATGCAGAGCAGGATCGGGCCTATGATGGCCCCTTCTAAACCCAAATAGTATGCTCCACCAGCCACAGCTAGGCCTGTCAGATAAGGATGACCCCCACTAGACAGACAGACAGACAGACATATACACACACACACACATTAAGACTGCAGGCTAAAAACAGAACACAAGTCATTCATCATTTAGCAGCAACCGACTTTAGAGTAGAAGGATCAATATAAGCTAATAAAACTGACCCTTGCTAGACAGACAGACAGACAGACAGACACACACACACACACACACACACACACACACACACACACACACACACACACACACACACACAGAGCTTGATTACATGAAGATCTGTCCCTGCAGGGTAAGGAACATTACAATGTCCTTGTTATTTCCTCAAGAGCTGAATGCATTACCTGCTCTGCCCTTAATTAATCTCATTAAACACTTGTGCATTAGGGATTCAGTCAGTCAGACAAGGACACAACACTCATCATTACAGCACACACACACACACACACACACACACACCCTGATATATCCGAGTAAATTGCTGTATCGACGAAGTAGGTCGGCAGCAGGTGTGCCAGGAGCAGCAGCAGGGCTTTAACACCTTCACCTTGTGCCAGCCACAGATCGAGCACAGCAGGCAACGCTGCCCAGTACGTACCCAAAAACGGCACGGCACCAAGAATGGCTGCCAGCGCTGCAAACAAACACATACACACACACACACACATACACACAGTGAGCTTAACCTTTTAAATCAGGTTGTGTATATTCGGTTAAGGTGAGGGCCTCGTTACATGTTTCAAAAGTCAAAAAAAAAGGCACTAAATATTATTACATAAAACATCATCAAAAATGTCATCATCCAGCAGCTTCATGCATCACATCTGAGTGAATTTCTTAATATGTTTTAATCCTCTTAGCTCACTTAGACTGAATATTTCATCTACAGCTGCACAATAATGCCTAAAACTATTTATTCAGCTAATTTAGGGCAAAGCTGGCTTTAAAGCATGTTGCATTTTTTTTTTCAATTAAATTTCAAATGAGGCTTTTCTTTTACATACATCATATGTATTCCTTCAAAATTTATGAATTTGCAAAACGAAATAAATGCCAGTCATCAGTCACATTAATTGGGTTGATCTTCTAAATAGTAAATATTAACACAAATTAGTGCAAAGGAGAATTTAAAAAATGTGTCACTACATCATGTAACCAAAATACGTAATTAAACCACGTGAATCGTGATTTAATGCACTTGATTAAATAGACACTAGTGTTATACCACAGCGCTGTCAAATTCTCTATTCTGATTGGTCGGATGATGTTGATTAATTTTCTATAACAGCAGCTCAGACAGTAGTTTCAACTGTAATTCATGTCACATTATTGTTTCTATAGTAACCACTTACACGTAGACTTGTACAGTGGACTAAAAAAATGTAATCATTGATATAGTTGAGTTTTCTGTCAGATGTTTATTTAGCATTTATGGAAGGAGTCTCCAGTGTCAGAGTTAAAGCTGTAACTATGTTTTCTGCAATGGAGAGGAGGAGTTTGCAGTTTCATTCTTATTAAATTCATGAGAGAGAATAAATAGAGGCTGGGAAAGGAACTAACGTGTATAGCTGCTATAGTGAAGTGATAATAGAAACCGATTGTTTCGAGGACGTTCCACAACAATAAATGTTACTATAAAGGGATAAAAAGTATGACATGTCATTCATCAGTAAATAAAAATTTGTAAATATTGGCAAATTGCTGTAGCAAAACAACAGGAATAAAAGACATCAGGACATGCAGTTATAGGAAAATAATCAACTTTCTGGTGTTCACAGTAACTGCGTTGTTGAGTACTTTCTTCTAATTGCACACCCCATTGCGTTTTATTCCTTATTTAGCCGATGAGCTTTCGCTAAGCTCACCAATTGATGTGTGATTAATTGCAGAAACCAGAAATCATGATTAAATTAGGATTAATTGTGCAGCACTAATATATTCTCAAATATATTCAAGGCTCTGAGTGTTGTACTGAGTGGCATATAAATGACACAATCCCAAATTTCTGTTGGTCCTCGGAGAAAAAAATAATATTTATTCATCAGCTACTGCTGGAAAATAAGCCAGAGGGGCAGGAAGCACAACAAAGGGACAAATTTGGTTAACACTAATATGCTAAAAAAATCTTTAAATGATGAATAAATGCTCTAATATTTCTCATTATGAGATTATTATATAACAAATGTAAGGCCTATTTCTAGACGTATTTCCTGATTTCAAGCTTGTCTTATTCTATTAACAGATAATTTTGCTTTTTTCTAGAAATAAACACTGGAAATAAGCAAAATTATTCATCAGTAGAATAAAGCTTGAAAGGAGTGAAAAAAATATTTAGATATAGGCTTAATGGGCTCATATCTATTTAAAACTAATCTAATAAAAAGCATTAGTTGAATTTGCCTTTATTGCCTTTAAAATATTCTTACTTGCCAGGATATAATTTTTGCAGTGTTTCTGTGTTTGCATAGTGTTTTCCCTTAGCTTTTTTTTTGTTTGTTTGTTTTGTTTCTTGTTTTTTATCAGCAGTCAGGAGGAAGTGTGAAGTGAAAATGTGATTTTACTACACAACCGCCTGTTCCCTGTGCATACGAAAAAAAGTCTTGAATCTTAATTAGGATATAATATTCAAATAAAGCAGATAAACCTTCAGTAGTTAACCTATTATTATTGTTGTTGTTGTTTATTCCTACTACAATATATGAAGGCCTTAACTCGAGCTCAGAAATGGATGACACAATGTATATTTGTGTGTGTGTGTGTGTTTGTGTGTGTGTGTACATTCCGCATTAAAATGTGGGGGTGGACAGACAGGGGTAAGAGAGATAAGAACGAGAAACCAGAACTCTGGCAACATTCTCCCACATGAGCGCTGGCAGATGGATACAGGTTTCCTGAGTAAACTCTGTGGGTGCTTGTGTGCTGTGTGTGTGTGCGCGCGCGTACGCGCGCATGTGTGTGTGTGTGTGTGGCAGATAAGCAAACAAAACACGCATATATAAATAGGTAACTACTTTCTGAGAGTGTCTGTCTTACCTGAGGGGATGAAGACGATGTTGATGCCAAAGATGGTGTGTGTGAGCCAGGTGTAGAGGCCATAAAATCCTGCCATCTTTAGAGATGCATCAAACACACCTCTGAGAGAGAGAGGGATGGAGAGAGAG
This sequence comes from Pangasianodon hypophthalmus, assembly GCF_027358585.1. Taxonomy (NCBI): domain Eukaryota; kingdom Metazoa; phylum Chordata; class Actinopteri; order Siluriformes; family Pangasiidae; genus Pangasianodon; species Pangasianodon hypophthalmus. The sequence continues at coordinate 7,671,033 of NC_069731.1, read as the reverse complement.
AATGAGGGAGAGAGAGAGAGAGAGAGAGAAGGGGAAAGGGAGTCAGGAAAACACTGTTTTTGACCCTAATGTTAAAATGAACATGAAAATTACATTGGACAACTGGACCACTTTAGTTGAGTACGCACACGCACACACACACACACACTTCCTTAACTAAACACTGGAGCACAGTGTGAATCATGCAAATTCTTCGCTTTGTTTCCTTTTGACCATGACAAAAACTCAGCCACAGCTGCATCCTGACTTGGAAATGTGCGTGCTAGCATTAGTACTTGAAGGATCAATCTGTATCTAAGCCAACTGTTTACAAAAAAAAAAAGAAAGAAAAAAAAGAAAGAAAGAACGAAACTTCAGTTTTGCCCTGCTGTGCTGTAAAAATGATAGTTCTCTCTCTCCATCTTGTGGTTAGACTGGTTACTGCATCCAGAACTATGGTGAAGGAATCAGAAATTGAATGTTAATACTTGATAACATAATCAAGGCAGATACAAAAGAATTGAAATGTGTGTATGTGTGTGTTTTTTTTTAATGTCATTCAATGTCAGAGTGCAACCAAAACATAGTACATAGTACATTAGGTGCTGTGGCTGCCACACTGAGCACTTTTCTAGTATGGCACAGTTACAGTTACTCAGCTGAATGTAGAACTATCCGCACCCTGGTCCAGTGTTTAACACCATCCCAGAAAGCAGGAGGACTTTTCTGGAGAAGGTGATGTGGCGATTATTAATGTGCAACCTAACTACTACAGTGCCTTCAGAAAGTATTCAGACCCCTTCATTTATTTCACGTTGTTATGTAGCAGCCTTATGCTAAAACGCTTAAAATTTTTTTTTTCACATCAGTCTACACTCCATACCCGTGATAACGCTGCAAATTTGTTAAAAAGAAAAAACTGAAATATCACATTGACATAAGTATTCAGACCCTTTGCTATGACACTTGAAATTTATCTCAGTTGCATCCCATTTCTCTGGATCATCGTTGAGATGTTTCTGCACTTTGATTGGAGTCCACCTGTGGCCAATTCAATTGATTGGACATGATTTGGAAAGGCACACACGTGTCTATACGAGGTCTACCAGCTGAAAATGCAGAGCAGAGAAAAAAAACCAAAACATGAGGTCAGAGGAACCTCCTGCAGATCTCAGAGACAGGACTGTGTCGAGCACAGATCTGGGGAAGGCTACAAAAATATTTCTGCTGCACTGAAGGTTCATATGAGCACAGTGGCCTCCATAATTCTTAAATGGAGGAAGTTTGGAACAACCAGAACTCTTCCTAGAGCTGTCCGCCCAGCTAAACCGAGCAATCTGGTTAGAAGGGTCTTGGTAAGAGAGGTGACCAAGAACCCGATGGTGACTCTGGTTGAGCTCCAGAGATCATGTGTGGAGATGGGAGAAACTTGCAGAAGGTCAACCATCACTGCAACACTCCACCGATCTGGGCTTTATGGCAGAGTGGCCAGACGGAAGCCCCTCCTGATGTATGGCTTTGTAGCTTGTATACATCACAGGGCTCTTATTCAGCTCAGGCAGTATTTGGCCTGCAGCAATAAGAGACCTAAATGAAACTGAGGGTGCCAATACTTTGTTCTTACTCCAAATAAAGAGAGGGTTGAATAAAAAGATTTTTCAGATAATAGAAGTTAAAATAAAAACATGCAAGGAGTATTTTGCTAAATCTCAGATGGTGTTCAACAAGGTTGGCCCCATCTTTACCACGTTCTAGCATTTTTATTTGTAATTTTTTATTTATTTATTTTTTTTTTTTACCCATTTTGTCCCTAATTTGTTTACCTATCAATTCCCAGCCACCTGCCAGCTCTCCCCATAACACGACAATTACCAAACAGGGAGGGTGAGGACTAACAGGTGCTTCCTCTGAGACAAGTGAAGCCAGCCATATGCATCTTTTCGAACGGCTGCTCATGCTGCATCACAGCGCACAGTAACACACTCGCTGGAAAGCGCTATCTACCCTCTTCCGCATACATGAGCTCACAGACACGCATGATTGTTCAGTTTCACTGTGACTGACAAGAGAGAGAGAGAGAGAGAGAGAGAGAGGATTATATTACATCCCTCCCACACAGAGAGTGGATTAGTTACTCGATCATTTCTTCTTTTTTTCCCCCCAAAGTGCCTTTGGAGGAGAAACTAAAAGTAGACAGATTAAGCACATCTTGTCCAATCAAAGTACAAATTACACAAAGGGACTTTGTGTAAAGAGTTTAGTGTTTTGTTTGTTTGTTTGTTTGTTTTTTTGCTTTGAAGGAAAGGGTTACAGCTCTTTTGCATAGCATGTTTGGTATTCAGAGGAAACATGGCATGAAACAGCTTTAAGGAAGAAAAAAAAAATAGAAATCACAAATGCAGCTGCATTTCTGTCTTTAAGTGTGTGTGTGTGTGTGTGTGTGTGAGATAGTTTGCCCTACATCATTATTATTATGCCATTGACACTTTATGATATATGAATGCATTGCTCAACTCTAACAGTTTCATTGTCAAGCTATTGACAGATATTAGATTTTTGCATATTAGTCTCACAATTGCTGCTACACTTATTGCTGTTACACTACAATAGGTACAGTCCATGTTCTGTGTATTTATTGTCCTGCACTCGTCTCACACTGTTGTGCATTTGCACTTTATGTAGTCTTGTGTACTGTTATGTGTTGCACCATGGTCCTGGAGAAACGACATTTTGCTGTGTACATTCTACAATGACAGTATGTTATAACCTATGTAGTGAGCATATCTGGTGAATAGGAAGCTGTTTGGAAATTGGTGTGCATTGAAGTTGGAGGATTTCATGTGGGTCATGGATGCTCTAAGAAGTGTAATATCGATCTAAATAAGTAAAGGTTAAATAAATAAATACATGAGTCCTGAACGTTAAATCTCATGATAACGGTACTGTGTCTTACCACACTATCCAATGATATAATTGGAAAAAAGACATTTGACAGATAGTCACTACACATGTAATGATTGCTGTGCTGTACTGTCCAACAGAAATGCCATTACAGAAGGTTTTTTTTTTTTTTTTTTTTTTTAAATAAATGGCAGTTTGAATTGAGTGAAGGCTGAGTTTGATCAGTCAACTTGGTACCATGGCAAAAAGCATGGGTACTTAGTTACACACACTGTGTGTTCATGGATTTGTAATGGTGCTGTACCACACTGTCAAGTGGAAAAGTTAGTTTTGTTGCTCTTGTGTGTATTCGTGTATGTGTGTGTGTGTGTATGTACCTGATGGCCTCCTCCACAGACTGGCCGACGATGTTGGATGAAGGTCCAGGCTGGGACAGGGGTGTGAGACTGATCACCCATTTAACGGGCTTGTAGTACTCACCACTGGAGCTCAGTAAGTAGAACAGTGTGGTCAGGAAAATCACCTACACATACACATACACGTATACACACACACACACACACACACACACACACACACACACACACACACACACACACACACACATCAGTGAATCAGAGAATCATTCTGTGTGCAATACTGAATATTGTACTGTATGTTATTTGTTTCTCCTCACAACAGCACAGTATGAATGTATAAATAATAGGCACCTAAGCCACATCAATGCAGCAGTGTGTGTGTGTGTGTGTGTGTGTGTGTGTGTGTGTGTGTGTTTTACCAGTGAGAGGACAAAGTTGAGCAGTGCCGTGCCGCTGTGGAACAGTACAGTGAGCAGCGTCGTTGTTGTGGAGATCAGCAAACCAACATTCCGGCTCATCACAACCCAGAGAGACTCCACAATCTACACACACACACACACACACACACACACACGCACACACACACACACACACAATGCAGGTTAATTACACACACACAATGCAGGTTAATTACACACACACATTCATACCAGCACAAATTTGAACATTAACTGGATTTTATTAAACTCTAAAGAATATAAATAAATAAAATGGCGACCACACAAACACACTCTAACAGATCGTTAAGTGGCGGACTGTGGTCCCCGAACCAAACTGAGTTCTTAAAAAAAAAAGAAATACTGTAACAACAACATTCACTGATTCTCGTTTTCTAAATATGAGCCAGCTCAGCTTCTGCAGCAGATCCTGTGTTGAGTGAGTGACTCTAGCTACTATGAAACAAAAACATCACATCGAATTGTCTTATATACAGCCATAAACTAATCACTAATGCTTAAGCATTAAACTCTAACTGTTGTCACCATTCAGGCAGGTTAGTTGCTTCTCCAGACATTTGGAATTTTATATAACTGGACCTTTACAAATATTATTTTACAGATATCAGGTATATATAGGTATCAGCGAGTTCAATTTAACACCATTTAACGCCAAACACATTCTTTTACGCTTATTTAAGATGCATGTTACTCCACATATCTAGTTGCAAAACGCAAACCAAAGCAGTCTTGAGTTAAAGAGCACCATGTCCAAGTCTTACCAGTGGTTACAATCTCTATAGCGATACAAAAACATGGTGGCGTGAGGACAAAGCGCTATGAGACAGAATAAAAGTGACTTATTAAGCAGAGTCATTAAAGCTTATCACATAAGCAGAATGGTTCATTTGTGCTCTTTCCTACAGATAAGCAGAATGAGAAATAGCTACAGGAGACACATTTGTATTTTTTCCATTTCTAGGCAAGCACAGAGATGTGAAAGACAGCCGACTTCCCTCAACTGAAAAAAACCACACATATCTGATCTTACACAAAATTAGCCAGCTAAGGAAACATATCAGCACTTCCTTCCTTAACTATGAAAGAATGATAAGGTTTCACAAAATGAATCAGTATTATATAAACGTTATGTTCCTTCTATGTTCAGATCATTAAATTCCCCCCATTTTTTCACTAATTTAATCTTGGCCAATTCCCACCCACCAGCCAGCTCTGCCCTATCATACGACAGCTACCAGTCGGGGAGAATGTCAAAGAGCAGCACAATACACTCTGAGGAAAGAGCTATCTACCCTCTTCCGCATACATGAGCTCTCAGATGCCCATGATTGGCTAGCGTCGTTGTGATTGACAGGGGAGAGAGAGAAAGCCACCCCTTCCACCCTGAGAGCCCAGCCAATTTTGCTCTCTTGAACTCCCGGCCACAGATTGTTTGTAAATCGCCCATAATAACATCAACGTGTGTTACAATCACTGCATATTGTACAATACACACATACGAACAAACACCCACACACACACGCACCGATAGCAGTGTTTCGATGTTGTCTTGCAGGAAGGAGACAATATCCTGCCAGTCCAGTATGTCTCCCAGCCAGCTGTGCTGCCTCTGCAGATGTTGCTTGTGGCCACGGTGGCGTCCGCTGTATGTTACGTTCTACGGGAAAAGAAAGAGAGAAGCACTGAAACGCAGACAACCTCAGTATACATCACCTCATCTGACCTTCTACTTCCAGGCAGAGAAAGTGTGGCTCAAAATAGTTAGGCTTTATATAAATAACTAAACTGTAGCATACAATTCAGACATACTATTTAGCACAGTAGTGTGCGATCTGGGATGCAGCCCTAGATATATTTTTCTGACTCAAATGACACCTCGTAATGACTCTGTGATGACTGAGCTTGGTCAGTCAGCCACCAGTGGGCGCTGTTTCTAGTGCCTCCGTTATTCCCCTATAAGGTACCTGTGTAAGAAGTATGGGAAATTCAGCAAGAAACCAATTTCAGCATGGGTCACATGGTGCTGATCCACACTGTGTAATAGAAAAGGAATAAGAGAATCTGTCCGTGTCTCTGTCCGTGTCTCTGTCCGTGTCTCTGTCCGTGTCTCTGTCCGTGTCTGCTCATCTTTGTATGTCTGTCACTGTCTGGTCTGACTGCATCTGCCTATCTGTTTGGGTCTGCCTGTTTCCATTTGTCTCTGTCTGCCTGTCTCCGTCTGCCTGTCTCCGAATGTCTGTGTCAGTCCGTCTCCATCTGTGTCTGTCTCTCCCCGTCTCTGTCTGTCTCCATCCACATCTATCTCTGTATGTGTGTCTTTGTCCATTGTCTGTGTCTGCATCTCTGTCTGTCTGTCTGTCTGTCTGTATCTGTCTCTGTGCTGATTACCTTGACAAACCATGAGTGGTAAAGTCTGTCCCACAGCTCCAGAACCTGCTTCTCGATCACTGCAGTGTTGTTCACTTTCTCACCAAGCATCTTGTGAAGCTACAGAAACACAAACACACACTTACTGCACTTCGCTTCAAGTGCACATTCATACACGGGCTGTTCAGGTCTGATGTATGTTAGTTGGCTTTTGTTGGATTATAATGATATATGATCAAGACACTGTACATGCAAGACTCGCTTTCTCAGTGTTACAGCACATAAGCTGGCTACACCCCCTGACCTGCTTTACACTCACAATGTCCTGAACTCTACCTTTTGAGTTATCCACTCTCTCCCATGCTGGTACACGTTTGTGGCTGCGGAGTTAAGAGCTTTCTGAACAACGCGAGCCTCTGGAAGCCAGCTGCGACATACACATGCACATGGAAAAGTTCATAAAGGTACTGCATTATGTTACCGTGTGTGTGTGTGTGTTGGTGTTTGTGTGTGTGTTTGTTGTCGTGTGTCTTACTTAGCCCACTCAGGGTGGTTGGCGAGAGTCTCGTTGATCAGGTTGCTGGTGACCTCTATGATATGAGCACTTTCATGATGCACCTAAAAAAAATTAGCACCAAATGTGTAAAGACTGAATCAGGCACAGGAAACACATTTTAATTTTAAGGCAGCAAAATAAATTCCAAATCTGTTACATGTTTCCATCGACTATTCCTATGTGACTATTTTTAAGAAGCCAGAACAAAAGAGTATAACTGGCAAATAATTACGGACAGACTGGAATACATCCCGGTCACCTGCTTCCATCATCTTTTATTACATATTATACCATAATGTTACTGAATTCTCGATTCTGATTGGTCAGAAGGTTTCCATAACAGCAGCTCTGAGAGTAGTTCCAGATCCAAGGCAAATCACGGGTTTATATTAATGAGCTTGTTTCTATTGTTTCTATAGTAACAACTTACACCAGGACTTGTATCGTGGACGCTCCACATAAACAGATTACAAAGATGTGAAATTGTTTACATGGCGAAGTAGCAGAGGTAAAGCTATAACTTAGCTTATAACTTTACTTTTTCCAAGATAGAAAAATCTTTGTGGTTTCTTTGTAACATGACACGCTGCAGGCTTTGTCTTATTAACTTCAAGAGAGAGAAAAAATGAGACTGGTGAGGGAATGACTGTTTAGAGCCGTTACAAGGAACTAACTTCTACAACATTTAAATGTAACTGTAAACAGATAAAAAGTATGTGTCATTCTTTAATAAATGTAAAAAAAAGCAACTGCTGTGGTATAAGAGGAATAAAACACTTATGCTGTTCGTCATCTTTGATGTTATCATCCTATAACAGCACACCCCGTTGTGTTATATTCCTTATTTACTTTTAATAAAACCTTTAAAACTACTTCAGTTTAGTGTTTTTTTTGGATTTTGTATACTATATACCATAGCAGTGAGCAAGAGGGCCATGAGGAGTGTCCCTGTGACCAGAAGAAAGATGATGAAGATGCTGATGAGTTTATCCAGAGATTTCTCCAACCATATGATCATCTAGGGGAAGAAAACAAGAAGGAGAGGGAGAAACATAAAGATTAGCTTCCAGCAGGTGTAGATGCTGAAACATCAAGTGGGTGTGAGCACAGAGAGAAACCTGCTTCCACCGTCCTACAAGTCAAGCCCGAAGAACCAGCTGGCCAAGTAGTAGCCATCTAGGGACCATATACCTAGACAATAATCAAAAACGGTAGCTGTTGCTAATGTTTTGCAGTTTACATGCTTGTTAATGAGGTGACAAATTTGGCACACTCTTAGAAAAAAGGGTGTTTTAAGGGTTATTAGTTCGCTCATAATGGGTTCTACCTAGGTAACCCTTTAGGGTTCTAGAGCTAAGCTTTTGGAGAAAGTTTTGTTCGTCAATATAAATTAATTTAGAAAAAAAAATAAAATACTGCTTGCCAATCTGCTTCAAGATTTGACATGTGCATTTTGAGATGCTTTTCTGTTCAGCATGGTTGTAAAGAGTGGTTATTTGAGTTACCATAGCCTTCCTGTTAGCTCAAACCAGTCTGGCTCCAGTCTCCTCCTCTGACCTCTCTCAACAACAAGGCATTTATTTCCGCCTTCAAAACGGCTGCTCACTGGATGTTTTTTGGTTTTTGCACCATAGGTGTGACTGTTGTGCATGAAAGTCCTCAGAGACCAGCAGTTTCTGAAATACTCAAACCAGCCTGTGTGGCACCAACAGCCATGCCACGGTCATGCCCAGTCACCTAGAGATTGCAAGTAGAACCCTTTAAACGTCCAAAGAACCCTGTGCAACCCTTTTTTCTAAGAGTGTACAATCCAGCATGACTGTGTCGCAGAGCCAGCAGGCGTAAAACTCTGAGTGATTCTGCTATCACATAGCTCTGATAAACAGGAAGTGGTCGATGAATATAGAAAAGTGTTACAGATAATGAACACTACTTTTACAGTAGACCAGGTTTCTCCGTGCACCCCGTAGCTACAAGGTCCTGTCTGAGGCAGTTTCATCCTGTTCTCATGTCTGGTTTAGTCATGTGGCTAATTAGTTCTCATCACAGCCTAACGGTGCTTTAGGAGATGTTAGTGATGCTTTGCGTGTTTCGGGTGATGAACATTAGGCGAGAACTTGTAGATTGAAATGTGAGTAAAAAGCTGGCATTTGATGACAATGAGCCAAAGCCACATGCTGAGACCTTAAGTGACCTTCAACACCATCTGTTCCTTTCACCGGGGTGAGAGTGTTCTATATCAGACACTGCACTTTGGGGAATGTCATGTTCTCTCAGTGCGTTTATGAGAGGCTGAGCTCAGAATTGATTCTTTCTCGGCAGGGCATTCTCCTGCTGATGTTCTCTTAAAGCAGAGATTGGTTTATTTCTTTTTTGTACTCTTTATAAATGTTATTAAAAGTAGTATAAGGGCCTTAGCCTAAGGGGCAAATGTGTGATGGAAAAGGTGCTATTTTTAACAAAATGTATCAAATGTGCCCAGAAAATTAGGAATATGTAAATGAATCCTATTTGTACCCTTTAGAAATTAGAAGTAATTTCTTTCATTTCAACAGATTTGAAGGAAGAGAGCTCCATTACTATGTTTGACTCAACTCTGACTCTGACTATAAAACTTGTATGGTGTTTAAATGGTAATAATAAACGTAACTATCAGTGTGTGAATTTACTAAAATTATAGCTGGAATAACGTTATGCTTTCACTTACAGCTGGTTTTACTACTTGGATCAGCGTCGGCCAAATGTATTCTTTAAAAACCCCATGACACAACCAAGCTTCTCTTTCCCCAAGTGCTGCATCCCAAAATAGCAAGGGCTAGCTCCCAGAGGAAGATCCTCCCCCACCCAGGACTCTGTCCAAACCTAAAGACACCCCACCCCTGGCTGGCTGGCTCAGGCATGTGCCGACAGGAAATTTCCATTACAATACTCAGTAATCCTTTTATGATTCTTTACTATATTAGCAAAAAGCGTTTAGCCGAACCGGTCTTGTTGGGCAAAAAGGAATTTAAGATGAAAATGTAACTCAGGGGTGGACAAATGATAAATTTATTAGCTAGCCCACCACTAGATAAGTGAAAGCTCCACTGTGCTGGGAAAAACTGGTAGCTAAGGTAATGGAATAACATATGGCCAACTAGTTAGCTAATTAATTAATTCAGATTAAGGAAAATAAATGAGGATATGATCACGTAGCACGCTGTGTTTGAGCCCTCAGCAAAACGTCAGCTCATCACTGGCAAACGTTTCAGCTATATGTTATGGTGTTTTAATTATTCACAGACGGCTATTTTCTTTATTTTCTCTCAATATGTTTAACCATAATGTAACTCTGTGAGTAATATGATGGCTTTGCACTGGATTTTATTTTGCTCGGTTTCCACGTGTTCTGCACTCTGAAAAGATCATTTGTCCTCTGCACACAGCTAGTAAAATACATGCTACCGATAGTCAGATTGTGCCTCGACCACTGTGTGTAGTGCAGCAGGCGACGGGATTCCGAACAAATAGTTAAGATGCAGTGTTTATTTTCTTTTTCATACTTTCTGCTGAGTAGCTACGAGTAATAAAAGAATAGCCTGGACATGAAATCTGATTGTCTCAGGTGTCTGGGCTAGTGATTTTTTCCACCCCTGCAACTATACTTTTTATATAGGTTTAACTCTTGTATTGAACAGCAAGCTAACTAATTAGTGCTAGCTAACAACGTTTAATGTGCTAACTTCTTATAAACACAAATATGACTAATGATAAAAGCTGTAAAGAAAATATTAGCTATAAGACAGTCAGCTTGTATATTTACATTTGCAAATATATTCCTTGGGTGTTTTTTGAAACATGGTGGTGGTAGTTTCTATATTGTATATATTGTTTTGAATACTGCAGTAACTCAGTAAATAACCTGTTATCAGCACATGTCTAATCTGGGTTTCTCTCCATGCAGCTCACACACACTGAAGCCAACCAAGCCCACGCATGTCTACATCTGTGGAAAAGACTGAAGCCTCACAGGTTCTATTTGTTTACTGGGAATTTTTAATGCCAAATATGTGAATCTTAACCTGAGAGGAAAAGCTTTCAGTCTCTTCCTCAGAACAAAATCAGTATATACGCACACACAAAAACAAAGCGAGAACTGTAAGTCTGCAAGCTCAGCTGAAAACAGAAAGATGGAGGGATGACAGTGGATGAGGAAAAAAATATCAGTCCAAGCTTGTACTAGGTATGCACACTGTCACGCTTTCGCTCTTCCTTTCTGTTATCTTTTTTCCTTGTCTCTCTCTCACTCTTGCTAGCGCAAACCATTTACCTGCTTGTTAAGCCAATGCCAGAGCTTTGAGGAGGGAGACAGAGAGACAAAGTGTTATTAGAAACAACCAACAAGAGTGCAGGAAAGCAGCAAACATCAACATGTTGGGTTTTTTCAGGCAACAAGAGAACAGGACAGGATTGGAGGAGGGAAATAAGGGGAAAGATCCACATTGCATAGTGATGAAAGTACAGCATAGAAGTACTAAATCTAACATCAGGTTTTCAATAGATGGTGGCCTTACGCTAACCTTCTCTAAGAGTAGAAACATCTTTTGTTTACCTAATTAAAAATACCATCCTTTTTTTTTTAAAAAGAAAATGCTCTCTTACATTCTGAGGAAAAAAGACTCTCACCTGCAGGTCATGTTTTAATGAGATGAGTAAGAGCAAAGAACTTTCAGGACAATATACCTGAATGGCAACGACTACGCAATCCATACAGCTACAGTTAAATTCTGCCTGGCTGAGCATTTTCATTCACTTTAAACTATACTAAATCTAACAGCACATATAATTAGAGAACAAATTAGACATGTTGATGTGTATTAGTGGACAATGATTTGTCTTTTCAAAACCCAAAGCAGCGACAGATGGAACAAACTGACTCAGAAACCTCAGCTTATCTTCTCAAAGAGCAAAGCTCACACTGCGAGATAAATACTGTCTAAATACATAAATCTAGTATGCTGTACAACACTAAGCTACCCTCTCCAGCTTGTTTATGATCACTACTGTTTGTTCAAAATGTCAAACTGTCGTGTAACCTGTACCCGAAGTTCTACAGATAAAATCCAAGGTGTTTTTGTTCATGCAATCATTACACAAGCAACTACAGAACTAAAATAACTGATCTAAACTGAGGGACAAGAAAATATGGGCAATTAATTATGTACATCTTTACCACCTCACTGCTTTATTCTTGATCCTGATTGGTCAGGTGTTGATTAATTTTCTATAACAGCAGCTATGACAGTAGTTCCAACTGCATTTTTAATGTGTTTTTTCTAATAGTATAACAGAGAATTTACTCAGTTCCTCACTTCCTGGGTCTCTCCTTCCTTTTGGAAGGAGTCTCCAGTATCAGTGCTACGTAACAGTCAGAGGTTAAGCTGTAACTTCAGTTTTCCGACACCTAAGGACAAAGGACTTTTACATGGTATCATGACAAGTTGTGTCTAATGAGTGAGCGAACAACTGTTTATAGATGCTATAACGCAATAACGTAATAACAGAATCTAGCTTGTTTCATGGACGTTCCACAGCATTAAATGTAACTATAGACAGATAAAAAGTATAATGTATAGTTCCTTGATAAACACAGTGTAATTGTTGGCAAACTGCTGTGGTATAAGAGGAATAAAACAATAAGTCATGTTGTTATTGGAAAATAATCAACATTGTTGGCCTTTATTCCTTACCAAAACTCTAGATTTCCTTCCTATCTTATATAAGAGTCAGAGTGGTTTCACTCTAACGGTTAAAGAAAGCAAGCACTAAAACTGGATTTCCTGATAATATCCACCATCTCCAGAAAATCTGTGCACTGTGTACATGTCCTGACAGGTTGAGTGTTTCATATGAGGTTTCTTCCGGTAACCGTAATGACGGCTCTCTGTAAGGGGATCCACTAGAGGTGTTACCTTCGTATCAACCCGCAGTAGAAACTGTGCCAGTCCTTTGATTGGTCCAGGCAGCAGAGCATCCTGTCTGTCTCTGATAAACCTCTCCAGCACCACCCACCATGCTGCTAACGTCCGCTCGGCGAAATTCTTCACCCCGAAATGCACCACCAACCTCTTAATTACCCACACTGTCAGAGCAAAACACACACACACACACACACACATATATATATATATATATATATATATATATATATATATATATATATATATATATATATACACACCAATACACACTAATTCTTATTCAAAACAAAATGAGTATATGTATATATATACAAAAGAGAATTCAATTTGTCCATCTAGCATACACACAAAGACACAAAGATTACCAGCAAAAGGGATAGGCAACAGCTGCATGATCCAGAGGTTGAGCCAGATCTGCACCAGCACTATGGCCCACACCAGCAGCACAAAATAGATATCGCTGGCTTTCTCCTTGTGTGCAAGACTCTGGAAATCCGGGCGAGGACGCAGCGGTGTGGTGAAAACCTCACCCATTTTGGAGTCGTCTGTGTGTATGCAAAAAGACACACCATTACACTTAACACCACTACCAAAACAACAACAAGCGTATCATGTGGCAGAGCTGCATGATATAACGTGTTAACACGTGCTGCTGTAATATAATGATACAGATGTTACAGTAGACTGAAAGTGCTATTACGAAGCAATATCAGGTGTCCTGAAGAATCGCGTTATCAAACATAGCTTTGTGATTGTGATCAAAATCCTGTCACATCAAGGCTGTGAATTTATCACCCGGAAATATGTAGCAAGTTAACTCAAGAATTATTGGCACCCTTCATAGGAAGTAAAATAAACACATTATTGAGAAAATTGAGAAAACAACCTTTCTCTAACAAACAAGTTTTTTTTTTAATGAGAATTTAAATCATTGTTCAGATTATTGTATTTTGTTTCAAAATTATTGACACCCCCTATAGAATATTTTAAAAAATTCAAATCTAGAATCTAGAAATTCTATTGTTGATCCTTTGACCAAATAAGTTGCAATCATGTAATATGTCTTTGCTATCCATCCATCACAATAGAAAAAAAATTATATATATATCAGAGCCAATATAAAAAAATTGCAAAAGCTCTGAACAGTGGAAAAGATGTTTTAATGTTTGAAAAAAATATTATGTTAAAATTAATTTATGTTATGGCTGTCCCCAAAAACATGGTAAATTATTGGATGTGTAATTTGATTTATACTGTATTCTTTCATTTTCTAGAAGTGCATCGATAATAATATATAACAACTCGTGTAGCATGATTGTGTGGTCTGTGTACATGTGTGTGCTTTTCGTTTACCTTTAGATTGTGTTTTGGCATTGCTCTCTTCATCATTCTCAGCCATAGGCCGGTGGTTACTGCAGGTGATGGCCATGTAGATAGTGTTAGCAGCAAAGGAAAGGACCTGTCCTGGCAGTTCCCCTAGAAATGAAGAAGTCACCAAAAAAGGAGATGTACATTCATTCTTGCACTAGTTTTTACATCACTCCTGTCTCACACTCTCTGCACTAGTCCTGTGTACAGCCCCTGGTTCGTCTGTTGCATCGTGATCTTGAAGTGGAAGCCCGGTCTCACCCTGCTGCAGATTTGTATATTCACGACAACAAGGCGTACGGTCATTTCTGCTCTCCTCACCTTTTCCTGGGACCGGTGCTTTCTCCTGAGAGCCCACTATTAGCAGAATGACCACCACCACAAACATGGGCACTCGCCAGGCTCCTGTCAGAGACACTGCAACAAAACACAAGGTGTAAGGTGAGAACACTAAACACACATCTGCAGTAAATGAATTTGCACTGTTCAATTCTCTATTCGGATTGGTCAGGAGCTGTTTGATCAATTTTCCCTAACAGTGGGTTATATTAATGCACTTCTAATATGTAATTGTTTCTATAGAAACAGGGACACAGGGACTTGTATGGTGGAGACACCACATAAGAGGATTAACAATGTTGAAATTGTTGATATAGTGAAGTTTTCTGTGAGGCAACATTTATTTAGCATTTATGGAAGGAGTCTCCAGTTTCAGTGCTTCAACAGTCACTAAGTTTTCTGAGATAGGAAATCCTTCAGGACAGAGTGCTTTGTGGAGAGGATGATGAGGGAACAACTGTTTATAGCTGCTATAACATAAGTGATAACATGAACTAACTTGTTTCATGGACGTTCCAAAAAAGTTAAGATTAACAAATAAAGCAAAATGGTGTGGTATAAGAGGAATAAAACACTTCAGGACTTGCTGATATTGAAAAAAATAATAAACCTCGGGTTGGAAAAAGTAATTCTGCTTTGCTTCAGGCTGCATCAGACCACCATGTAGTTGATTATTTTCCTATAACAGCACTCCTGTTTTAGGCACACATTTTTTATTCTTTACATTGTACATTTTTTAGATCTACTGTTTATTTAAACTGTCACTCAAAATGGATGTAGACGAAGACATGGATTAAAGAAAATGTATTAAAATATACAGTTATTGTACATAAGTAAATAAATACTGCTCATAAGAAACAATTCTGTGACTAGGACTTGTGAGATCTATGTGCTTGGTAGAGAGATTGCACTTTTATTTATCTTTGCTGGGTTTGTTATTTATCTTTGCTGGGTTTGTTTTTGGTAGCCAGGCAGTAGAGCGCTAGGATCAATTTATCCTGCAGTAAAACAAGAGAGATCACAGTCGCACATGCGTCTTTCAAGCCAACTGGTCTGTTCTTTCACAACTTTTCTAGAACTAGTGCTACGTGCTTTAAAAGCACACAGTCCCGTATCCAGATACAGTCAAATATGATGGCAAAATAAATGTACGTAAACCTAAGAATCAGACAAGCCTCAGGTATTGTTTAGAAGTACTACCATCTTTTTATGTGTTTGTGTGTGTGTGTGTGAGAGACAGAGAGAGAGAGAGAGGTGTTAAGCAGTGGGAGGAGTGGTTAGTTACGAGACAGCAGCTGTGTGTGAAGACTAACCACAGTGATGAATTAGAGCCTGTTGATGAGACAAAGGTCAGCACCATGGCAGTTTGGCTAAAGTCCATGATGACACAAGTGCTATTATTTCTCTATGAAAGGCCAAATTGTCAGTCCTACCATGTCAGCACAGGAAATAACCAGCAAAGCTCTCTTTGATCAGGAACTAAATATATTTTTTTTAAAAAAACAGTCAGGGCTATTAAGTGGTTCTGAAAGCTCTTCTGAAACTTCCACATAAACAGAACAGAAAATAAAAGCGTAGGATAGTCTGATGTGTGTTTAAATTTCCAGAGCTCTTCAAACTTCAGGCTGATCATTGGCTTATTTTGTCAAGCACATGGCAGACTAAACTCTTCAACTTGCACATGATGCTAAACGGCATTATCTAATTTGTACATTTTTGTCTTTTTTCCCCTTCAGCGGCTGAGTCTCTCTTCTTGCTCCTAAGCTGAACCATGTCATACTTACCCAGGTAGAATATAAGAACCGTCCAAATGGGCACAGACATGGCGCGCAGGTAAACTTCCATACCCGGTGTCCACTTAAACACCACAGCCAGCACGTAACCCACCACTAATGTTCCAACCTGGAACAGAGACAGAGTGAGAAGCTTTCAGTTCAGGATCTTATATACAGAAGTTTCAATTCCATTCAATACTAACCTGATATGGACAGTTTTGCATCCATACAGACTATTAACTTTATTGTGAAAAGAGAAAATATGAAATATGATCAGATAAATGTGCATTAGTGCAGAAAATGATGGAAGATTTTTCTTTTCATTTCAATACGTTTCCAGGTCTGGAAATGCCTTCCTTTAAATTTCCTTTAAATTTTGTATGTCTGTTGTCTCAATGTATCCTATTTTTGGTCAGAAAACTATAACTCAATCAAAACAAGGAGTTTTATTAAGTACAGTCTGTTCTCTGGATAGATTAATTGCATTATCTTAGCCCTAATGCTATTTAAACTTTTCAGCATGCTATCACATGTTCAGCCTGTTGTGTAAATGAACATAGGAGCATTGCCCTGAAAATGGCTGACAAACTCAAATTTGTATGAACTTGATACACAACATTTGCAAAATACAACATTCTTTCTCTACAGAGAAGTAAATCATGTCCTGTGAAGATTGTTAGTCATCCAGATCACTGAGGGCAAATTATTACACACACACACACACACACACACACACACGCTAAAAGACAGGCAGGCAGTTGCATTTGTGTTTCAAGTTCATAATGCTCTACTGGCTTCATGCCGTGTTTCCTCTTAATACCAAACATGGTGAACAGAAACGTCTTTCAAAGCAAAAAACCACTAAACTTGTGCTACTGTCGTCTGTCCTTTAGTGTAATTTGTACTTAAACAATGTGTGTTTAATCTGTCTAATTTAGTTTCTCCTTCAAGGGGCATTCTGGTGGGGAAATCACCGCTGATGATGTGTTACAGATATGGCAGCGAAGCAGGCTGAAAAATACATTATCAGCTCAAATGGAAATCAAATCTAGTGAGCGTTTCACTCTTTGTAATCGCCTAACACAACCGTCACTGCATGAATCTACAGTCTGGGCTAGAAAGAAATCAGCCCCAGCCTCACTTCTTCAAATGATTCCATGTGAATGCCAACAAAGAAACCTCATGTTGATGTCTTTTTATCTTTGAAAAGCAATGTGTAATGGGTACTGTATCATCGTAGAAGGATGAGCAAACAGTGTAATGTACAGAATTATTTACACACTTATAGCATAAATTCCTTTCTCTATATTAGTGTGTGGTATATCACTCCCAGTTCTCCAATATAAGGAATAGTGAGGAAGGTGCTAATGCATCAGTGATGTTTGTCCGTGACAGAACAGAACAGAACAGCACAGCCACCACAGGGTACTGCATATGCATACGCATGTGAAGAGGTGACAGATGTACCTTTTGTATATAATGGAGTACTAAAAGCTTTGTACACTTAGGGAAAGGTCAGAACATATCTCGCCAGCACTAGAATACCTTTTAACCATTTGAATTTGATAGTCTAGTATATCAAATAGTATATAAAATAGTGTGATCCAGTGAAAGCATGTGAAGAGGTTTAAGACATATGGTGTACTTGAGACTCAGACTTGACACTCTTGTACTTTAGACTCAGACTTTTTTTTTTTTTTACAGAGTTTTGTATATTATGATTTGTGGTGCTGGTTCAGTGGTTAAGGCCCTGGGCTACTGGTCAGAAGATACTGACAGTTCAAATCACAGAACAGCAAAGCTTCTAGTTACAGAGCCTTACCAGAGCCCTGAGTATGGGCTGATACTGATCCAGTACTGACATCCCAGTCTATAGAGTTTACACAGAACAGGGAGAAAAACAAAAACCATCCAGTGAGTGGCAGTTCTGCCTTGTTGATGATAGCGGTCAGACGAGAATGGCTAGAGCAGACAGGAAGGCTGTGGTAACTCTGTTAACCACTCTTTACATCTGTGGTGAGCAGAAAAGCATCTCAGAATTCAACACATACATGAACCTTGAGGTGTATGAGCTACAACAGCCTCCACTCCTGTTATCTGAGAACAGGAATCTGAGGCAACAGGAGGCACAAGCCCACCGAAACTGGACAGATGAAGATCATCACCTGATATATATATATATATTTTTTTTCTTTTTTAAGTACATGGCTGGCACCACAATCAGGCCACAGTCAAAGTCACTGAGATCACATATTTTCACCATTCTGATGTTCAAACATTAACTGAAGCTCTTGACCTGTATCTGCATGAGTCTGTGTGTTCACCTCATGCCTCATGATTGGTTGATTGGATAATTGCATGAATGAGCATGTATGCAGGTGTTCCTAATAAAGTGGTCAGTGAATCACAGTGATTAAAAAAAAAAAAACTATTAAAAGACCACGGTATGGGCACCATGTTAGGACAGTTTGATGAGGTTGGACAAGTCGTTAGAACCCCGGCATGAGGGGCGTGTCACTGTCTACACATCCCCTTCTCTCTCACTCACCCACAAAGCGCTGAAGCAGTCGAGCACGTGGCATATGACGTCACAAAGGTGCTCGAGCACAGCCTGCATGCCGATGACGCTCCAGAACAGGTAAAGGAAGTAGAGGAGCGGCGCACCGGCCCCGATCACCAGCAGCACCTTGAGGCGCTCGAGCAGCAGAGCTCCCAGAGTCTCCACACCGTGGTTCACACAGCGGACCGGCACGAGCAGTGTCCCCAGCACGATGGGCGTGCCGCTGGCCCGGAGCCCGCTGAGCCACGAGCGTCCCACGCGCGCCAGAGAGTGCTTGAACGGGTGCAGGAAGGTTCCGCACAGCACGGCCCAGAGCAGCGGCCGCAGGAACGCCTCGAGGATGAAGTACACAAGCACCGCGGCGCCGCAGCAAATCGCCACGAAGATCATGGCGCCAGTGTTGTAGAAGGCCTGCTTGATGTTCTTGTCAAACTTCAGAGACGGCTGTTGACCCAGCAGATGGCCAACCACACCGACTGCGGGCTGCCCCGACTCCCCAAACGACACCCGGGGAGCGCGAGCCACACGAGCGGCGGGAGTCACCGGATCCCCGTCCAGATCCGGACCCTCCGCGTCTGCCATGTTCGCTGTTCTGCTCTTCTCTGCTCTGCTCTACACTCCTGCCTGCTCTGCACCGTAAACACACTTGAGGAATTGCGGACGTAGGAAAAAAATGTGACGTAGCTTGCTGCGAGCACACTGGGTAATGCAGTGTCAGGCTGTTAGGCTGCACGTGACGCTGGAGTCGACTCTTTGATCCGGCTCTTTTGAGTGACCGCTGATAACCGACTCGCATGTAGGCAGTGTAATGGGGAGGCAAGATAAATCTTCAAACACAGCAGGCACAATGGCATTAATACTGTATTTACTTACTTACTGTATTTTTAATGCACACTTTTAGTACATTGCTGATTTAACAAAATTAAATGCAATGCAAAATAATGTTATTTTGTTAATTATAAAGTGGGGGAGCATGGTGGCTTAGTGGTTAGCACTGTTGCCTCTCACTGTTGTTCTCCCCGGGGGTTTCCTCTGGGTACTCTGGTTTCCTCCCCCAGTCCAAAGACATGCATTGTAGGCTGATTGACATCTCTAAATTGTCCTGACTGTGTGTGCAGTTGTGCCCTGTGATGAGTTGGCACCCTGTCCCAGGTGTCCCCCGCCCTGTGCTCCAAGTCCCCTGGGAGTACGATAAGCAGTACAGAAAATGGATGGATGTTAATTATAAAATAAATGATAAATTCTGCATTTTCAGTCAAAGAACAATCATTGGTCATTTTTGCAAAAACAAACAAACAATAAATAAATAAAATAAAGCAATGAGTCATTTGGGAGCTGAAAGAGTTGGCTCTTGTTGGTGAGCAGAGCCAAGTAAGCTGAATAACAGGAATTCCTATCACTTATGCAACATCAGGAAATTTCACTATCAAATCAGCAGCCTGAAAAATGTAGGCCACCAAACATCTTCTGACCAAGACCACACCCATGACTAGAACAGACCATTTAAACTGGGTTTAAATGGAACTCTATGTGTATACAAAGCAAAAGAAATATATCACAATGTTATCTTGCTGTTTTCCTCTGAGCATGTGCATGTGTAAACAGACATGGCTACATGGCTAGCACAGAGTGGTGAAATATAATTGTGGGGTTTGTTAGCCAATGACAAGGAAATAGTGATTGTACAACATTGCAAAACCTTTAAAATAACAAATCACATTAATGGGGGGCGGGGTTAGCACTATTGCCCTGGGGGTTCGAGTCCCGCCTCTGCCCCATGTGCAGGGCCTTCCTCCGGTTTCCTCCCCCATTCCAAAGACATGTGTTGTAGGCTGATTGGCCTTTCCAAATTGTCCATAGTGTGTGAATGTGTTTGTGCGATTGTGCCCTGTGATGGGCTGGCACTCTGTCCAGGGTGTCCCCTGCCTTGTGCCCCGAGTCCCATGGGATAGGCTCCAGGTTACCCCCAGCCCTGTGCAGGATAAGCGGTACAGAAAATGGATGGATGTATGGAAATCACATTAATATAGCCACCACTATGGTAATAATAAATTCTACCACAGCACTGTTGAATTCTCAATTCTGGTTTATTATAAGGTATAGATTAAATTTCTATAAAAGCAGATCTGATGGTCATGCTGGCTATAATTAAAATCACAGGTCAGCATTAATGCACTGCTTGTAATAAGTTATTGTTTCTACAGTAACAGCTAATTCACAAGGACTTATAGGATTGTATGGTGGATGACTCGCGTAGTCTAAGACTAATGATAAACAACTTTAAAAACGTGTTATTTAACAAATAAAAACATTTATTGATATCATGATGCTTAGAGAGGTTTATATAACATTTATCATTTATGGAAGGAGTCTTCAGTGTCAGTCTTTTGTTATTATCATAGGTAAATTTGTAACATTAAGTTTTCCACCAAGGAAAAGTTTTCAGAATAGAGGGCTTTGCAGGTTCTACCATTTTATTAACTTCAAGAGAGATAAAAAAAAGAGAGAGAGGCTGGTGAGGGAATGATTGTTTATAGCTGTTATAATGAAATTAATAACCAGAATTAACTTTAAACTTGTTCCACAACATTAAATATTGCTGTAAGTGTTTGAAATGTACAATGTGTTGTTCACTGATAAATAAAAAAGTAATGTAATCAACATTTCAGGGTGTGCTGTGTGAGGAAAATAATCAACTTCGGGTGGTAACAGTAACTCAGGCCACATCACATCACCCCGTCTTGGATTAGTTTCCTATAACAGCATACACTGTTGGGTTTTATTCCTTACTTAATCCAATTTAGTCCATAACATGATGAACAAACAACCAGAGAGGGCTACACTTTATTAATGAGATATCAATAACAGATAAACACTGATTTAGTAAATGCAAAACAAGTTTTCTACAGTTTATGTGGAATATAAATACTGCTCCAATTTTATGTCAAAATAGCACATAAAAAAGACGCCCTAGTGGAGACCTGTGTCTGTGGAATGGCTCAGAAAATACTGGTTTGCTGGCATGCTTCAGCTAGTTCCGAGTTGCTAATACTACTGCTGCGATGCTGGAGCGTTGTGGTTGTAAGACGTACGTGGGCTTAAAGTTGTTAGAATGTGTTATTTCAACAGATAACAGACATTGCTTCACAGTCATACTATAATATTATATTTTAGAGAACTTCAGTGTGTTACCCAGACATTATCCTAGACATTTCTGTTATAATGCAGAATAGCTGCGTCTGATTCTTTGTCAAGAATCAGCGCCTCCTAGTGATACTGGGAGCAAAATATCACTTAGTGTGTGATGCTACTGTGAACAAACTGGCACTTGCATGTACAGTATTTGGCACTTGATTTGTCAAGCTGTGAATGAATACAGAACATATCAGCAACACTGGAGATGCATGTGATGAAAAAGCTAAGGCATTTCATCTATATGGCCTCTGAGCTTGATGAATAATATGCTCTATAGTAATACAGCCTTCTTCCTAGAACTGTATCTGTACTGCATACATCTAGCTTGCTGCAGATGATTAGCTGTTCTGGTTATTTCAATACACAGCTTGTTTTTTATTTTGATTATTCTCCAACACTGTTTTATTGCTGCCTGTCTCTAATGCTGTTAAGTCGTAATAATCCCTGCCTGTTTTCATGGTGAAATCATGTTTCCCACTAGTATGCCATCCTGGCTATGGGCTTCCCATGAGCAGGTAGAATGTAAGGGCCACAATGAGCAGGAGGCAGAACGGGGATGAAAACGTCTGGTAGGCTGTAGCTGGCATGAAAATGTCCTCATATTTATAAATGCTGATCATGTGATCAGACACTGGGGGTGTGTCAATGTCGTGCCTTGTTATGGAACCTGGGGAAAAATAAAGACAGGAATGTTAGCTCAGATAGCCATGTGGTAATGTTACATACTGAAGATTGTTAAAAAAAAAAAAAAAAAAGACATAAATTGTGATAGTTCTGTGTAGAGTGGATTAATGTCTGAGTAATGCCACTTTAATAGGAACACCTATACACCTGCTCTTTTATGCACATATCCAATCATTCAATCGTGTGGCAGCAGCACAATGCATAAAATCATGCAGATACAGGTCGAGAGCTTCAGATAATGTTCACATCAATCATCAGAATGGGGAAGAAGTGCGATCTCAGTGACTATATCCGTGGCATGATTGTTGGAACCAGAAGGGCCGGTATGAGAAATTCTCTCGTGAGAATTTCACACACAACAGTCGCTAGAGTTTACACAGAAGCCTTGTTGATAAGAGAGGTCAGAGGAAAATGACCAGATTGTTTCGAGCTGCCAGGATATAGTAACTCATATAATCACTCTTTACAACCGTAGTGAGCATAAAAGCATCTCAGCATGCACAAAACATCAAACCTTGAGGTGGATGGGCTACAACAGCAGCAGACTACATCAGGTTCCAATCCTGTCAGCCAAGAACAGGAATCTGAGGCAATCATGGGCACAGGCTCACCCAAACTGGACAGTTGAAGACTGGAAAAAAAAAATCACCTGGTCTTCTTCCAGTCTTCAATTGTCCAGTTTCAGTGAGTCTGTGCCCATGATAGAATCAGAAAATATTGTGGGAAGGTACAAACAAAAATAATATCTGCACAAACAGGATTTTAAAAACAGCCCTGGCCACAACAGTTATGAACCTGAGTGATGTAGTTGAGGAACTGTAAGATCCAGATTTTACAGACCAAGAAAGAAACAAAGAAGAAACATACTGACGTACATACAAACCTACCATTCCAATTTAGGCCACACCCACTTTTTATTTAAATCACATACCATCTGGTTGAGAGTAGAGAGTTGAGAGTGGAGGTGTGCATTGAGACAGAGATCCCATGGGACACAACATGCAATACTAAACAGATACAGATAAAGGCAATGTGTTACACCCCTAATACACACATACCTTGTATAGCAGGTCCCCAGGCAAACAGGTAGTACCAGCTGAGATGCAGGTCTACCAGCGTTTCCTCACGTGGCACATGAAGTGGGCGCTTAAAGCGACAAGTCACCCGATTGTTCTCGAAGAGGCCCTCCTCATCCCGCGCTGGGTTTCGCCTGATCTCTTTGGCCCACTGGCCCACGTTATAGAAATGATGGATCCTCACCCGCCCGTTATCATCGTGGACGCAGCCCATGACATCATCACCTCCCTGGGAGAGGGATAACAGTTTATAACCATGACTGAAAATGAAATCATTAAAACATATTGAATAGCATTCTTGGTTGCTTCTAAAATATCCGCCCTTGCTTATCTCAGATCCACATTTTTAATTCGCTTTCTTTTATAATTACCATTTTCTTGTCAGAAGAAAAGCCGACAGCAACCCAGCCATCTGTGTCTGCACTCATCTCGAACTCAACATCTGTACCGATGCGCCTGTAACTTAGGAAATATTCGCATGTTTCTGCATCACAGCCCGGCTTTCCATACCTATACACACACACAAATAAATATAGACAGAGATAAAGAGACATATATATTGCTTTTAGGAACTTCAACAGTTTGTTTATATTTATTGCTCCTTATTATTTATATATAACACTTTAATTGATTTAACTGACATTAGTGACCGTTATGTGAACTGTATGTAGCTGGACTAAGCCAAATTAGTCGACATTGTGTTATCAGTGTGATTCCTAACAAAAACTGATATGTAAGAAATAAAACATGTCTTAGTGTGCTGCTACAGGAAAATAATCAAAAACACCATTGTGTGATGATTATATTGATTACTCTCCAATAACAGCACGCCGCAAAGTATTTCGTTCCCGTTGTACCACAGTGATTTGAAAATGAATATAATTTTTAATTTAGTAATGAATGACACGTCATATATTTTATCTATTTACAGTTACATTTCATGTTGGAGCAACTGCCATACATTATAATGTATTGTAATGCCACATTAATATAAACCTTACAGCCGGAACTACTGTCAGAGCTGCTGTTATAGAAAATTAATCAACATCTTCTGACCAATCAGAATCAGGAATTAAAGAATGCCATGGTATAAGTATGTTCTAATGCATAGCATATCAGTATGTTAAATATTAAACTTTAAGCTCACCTGATACAGCCTTTCGTTACTCCACAGTCGCTGACTTTGATGCGGGCAAAAGGGTCAACAGGCGGTGCAGTTGGGAAGGGATAACCTGGGTGACACATATCAAAGACAAAGACCTGTTTCATTCACTGTATAAGAGTGATTAACAGAAACAGAATAAAAAATAGACAATCGTGGTTTCCATTTATATATGAAAATGCATTATGTCTGGCAGCAGAGATGTCACTATATTTTTGTCACTATATGGACAAAAGTATGTGGAATCCTGACCATCACACCCCGCATGTGCAAGTTGAACATCCCATTCCAAAGTTGGTCACCGCTTTGCTGCTGTAACAACCTCCACTCTTCTAGGAAAGCTTTCCTCTAGATTTTGGAGCATGGCTGTGGGGATGTGCTCACTCAGCCACAAGAGTGTTAGTGAGGTCAGGCACTGATGTCGGGTGAGGAGGCCTGGGGTGCAGTCAGTGTTCCAGTTCATCCCAAAGGTGTTCAGTGGGATTGAGGTCAGGGTTCTGTGCAGGCCACTCGAGTTTCTCCACTCCAACCTTGGAACAGGTTTGGGCCCCTTAGTTCCAGTGAAGGGAAACTGCAATGCTATAGCATACAAAGACATCCTATACAATTGTGTGCTTCCAACTTTGTGGCAACAGTCTGGGGAAGAAGCACATATGGGTGTGATGGTCAGGTGTCTACATACATTTGGCCATATAGAGTAAGAGCTCTGAAGAGCTCAATCAGAATACCAAAGAATTTGAACAAATGTCATTTGAAGAAACTGGGGAAGTGGGCGTGGTTGTGGACTTGGTGTTGGGGCTGTGCCTTACATATTCCAAAAGTTGCATAATATGCACATTTTGTTAGAGCATCACCAACAGAATACCTAGGGCCTGGTGATGAGGAGTCACAGTCTTCAGGAAACCAAGTACTAAACTTAAGTTTGACCCACTGAATCTGGGAAAAGCCTGACTGGGCTATTCTAACTCACGACTGAGCCATTCTAACACATTCAGGTTGTTCTGAACCACTACAGTATAGCTTTGGAAGTATGATTACTGTCATCTTCCTGTTGGAAGGTAAACCTCTGCTCAAGTCTCTTGTAGACTGGAACATGTTTTCTTCTAGAGTTCTCCTGTATTTCGCTTCATGCATTGTGCCCTCAACCCTGAGCAGTTTCCCAGTCCCTGCTGATAAAAAGCAGCCCCATAGCATGACTCTACCACCACCATGTTTCACTGTGGGGATGGTGTTCTCACAGTAATGAGCAGTATTGGGTTTCTGCCAAATGTGTGCCAAGGCCAAATAAGTCTCACCAGACCAACAAACATTTTTTCCACATGTTCGCTGAATCTCCAAAGCCAGATGTCATGTCTTTTTTCAGTAATGGCTTTGTTTCTCACTACACTTCCATAAAGCCCAGTTATAGTCAGTGTCCATGCTATAGGTGCCCTGTGAACAGCTTCTCCTGTATATGCTGTGGATCTCTCCAGCTCCTTCAGGCTTGCTTCGCAATTGTGGAGTCAGTTGGTGACTTGATTCGATAGAGCTCCTTTAGGTATTTTAGGAATGTTGTCTAACAAACTCTGGTGGCAAGACACTGTAAATACCCTCAAATGAAAGCTGATATTTAATTTAGTGACATTAAATAATTTCTTCACTTCAGAACCGGTCATAAAACTGAAAATTAAAAAAAAATGTGGTCATTGAGGTGGGATGGGATGAAAGACACACACACACACACACACACACACACACATACACACACACACACACACAGAGGGGTAATTTAGCATAACCAATCCATCTACCAGCATATTTTTCAGAGGTGGGTGAAACCAGAGAACCTGGAGGAAACCCACACAGACAGTCAGAACAAATGCAGAACTCCACAGAGACTCAGCATCAGACTGGGGACCCTTGAGCTATGAGGCAGCAAATTACCCAGTACATTCCGTTGCTTTAAAAAGTAATATTAAAGTTTTTTTTTTTATTTCATTGCCTGTGGCCCCTATCAGGGCATAAGCCTCTAACAAGATCTCTCCACACATTTCAATCCTGGGCCAGTCATTCCAGTTGTCCTCAGGTGAGTCCTGTTCTCTTGATGTCTGCCTCCAGGTCACGACTCCAAAGTGTTCCTTGGTTGGCCCCCTTTCCTTTTACCCTGTGGGTTCCAGGTGAGGTTTGCTTTACTATCCTGGATGTACGTTTGCGGAGGTTGTGGTCAATCCACCTCCAGCACCTTTGGAGAATCTCTACCTCTACCATCTGCTCTCCCATTCACAGCCACAGGTTTTGATTGCTGATAGCAGATCCGAAGGATCCTTCTGAGGCAGGCGTTGATGAAGGTTTGGATTCTTTTCATGGTTACGATAGTGTTTCTCCATGTTTCAGCTCTATAGAGTAGCACAGGCTTTACAGCGTTGTTGAAGATCCTTATGTTGATGTTGGTGGTCAGGTTTGTGGCATTCCAGATGTTCCTCAGATGCTGGAAAGCTGACTTTGCTTTGCCTATTCGAGTATTAAAGTGCTTGTTATTAAAGTATCTGGATATTTTAAATCGAAGGAAATACAACCAATATTATTTAAAAGTCAGTAGACAGTAAGTGGCCTGTTGTGCTGAGCAGCTTCAGGCAGAGGGCGTGGCTTAAGCCTCAGTCAGGGGCGCTGACCGCGGTGCTGACTGAAGCCCTGCTTCCAAAACAAGGCACTACATGACACAGAGGCTATTCAACATTCAAAACCGCACTTTAACTAATTTCTTAAATATTATACATGTTTTTAATACAGCATATTTCTAACGAAGCCATAACGTCCTTCTGTATGTCCAAAAAATAAAAAGAGAAGGCTTCGAAATAAGCTTTCTGTTCATTTTCAACAGGCCCACAACAACACTCAACGAAAAGACTAAACATATCCGTAAACACAGCCAGTTAGCAGTAACCCGGTTTATTACCTTCGTCTGAAAGGTATCTAGACTCCAGAAATTCGGAAGCGAAAGTGCTGTAGGAATCCTTGTGGTGCTCGTTGTGTCCCGGCTCTCCCTGCTCTCCATGGCCGCTCCGGAGTGTGTTATCGTCGGTAGGGCTTCCTGTGACCAGCCGCCACAGGCTCGGCTCCAGCAGCAGCACAAAGAGATGCACAAACATCACCAGAGGTTTCTAACGAGATTTATTTATCAAACCAAAAATAAAGAAGTGGAATGTAAGCGTTGAGTCGCATTCCAGTGCCTAATATTGGGCTGTAAAGCGCCTTAAGCCGATTAGATAATGTTTATGAATGAAGGAAATTCAGCTAATAATGAAGATGATGCGCGAGCGAAGGGGCTTGAAGTGGAGAGGCCAATAAGGCTGTACCAAGTACCTCAGAGGGGGAGTTCTAGTATGCACAACGGTGCTTTGGCTAAAAAATAAATTCCTTTGAAAGGCATACATTTTTATCTGACACTAATTTTCCTTTGATTAATTATAAAACACAACATTAGGCCTACTAACACATTTCATTTTGTCAACAAATAGTTTCATAATCTCCGTTCCCCTATCGTCGCCCCAGTTTCTCTCGCCCTCCTCATGTCAATGTACAGAGACTGCCACTGTGCGACTCCAATAAGAGAGCACTACGTGTGATGGAGTAGAGTCATGCTTGCACATTTTATTGTGGCTTGTTTTACTGCCAACATTGTCACATTATCCAGGCAAGTTCAGATGACAGCTAATCCAATCTAATCCAATCCTATTATACTGTGTATAATAACCTAATTGATAGTTTATGATTGTAAATAGATGAGATCAAGTGTATGTGCAGAGATAGGCTAAAGTCATTATAATGGAAAATAGTGCTATCCAATTTATGAAATATTATAAGCCATAATGTTGTTAAATGTAGCACTTAGGCAAAAGCTGTAATATAGGACAGGACTAGTATGTGTTCTTTAACTAGTCGCCCAAACGAAAGTTTTGGCAATGATGCTGAATGTAATCACCTGCATTTAAATCTCAAAACTGAGATAAACTTGAAATGGAAAAACAAAAGCATCCCATTATTTTCATTATGCAAGATTATTGTGTTAATGCAATACATTTTAATAAAGATCAGGAGTATTGTGTCATGTTTATTGCTATAGGAATTGTACAAATTACAGAGTCACAAAATACAGAATTATTCCATTTAACAAAAAGTGCAAAAAAGTTCTTTGTATCACACAGCAATAAAAGCAACAAAGTGCTAAATCCTTAAAGTGCTGATCAGTTGCACTTATGCAAACACTGTAGGTGTTACACACTGGGGATTTTCCTGTGAATCTTGAAAAATCTGTAAGTACATCAATATACAGGGTGTCCCAAAAGTCTGCATACATAGGGGAAATTATCACTTTTTATCAAAATGTATTCCAAAATATTTCATACTTCGTTTATATTATTTTTTTCAGATAACCTTTAAGAATCCCTTTGATAAAATAAGAACGTATTGAAATCATTCCCATGGCTGGATCGGGAAGCTGTTGCAAGGTTTGCGATGGACTTTAACAGGAAGCGTTGCAAGAACATCACACAAGACATTGTTGCCCAACTTATTAACAAATTCAAAACACTGGAAGTGTTGCGGACCAACCGAGACGTGGACGTCCACAAACATGCACTGATGAAGGCACAACCGATGTGGTGCTCACATATATAGTCCCCTGTGTATGGAGACTTTTGAGACACCCTGTAGACTGATCGCAACAATAGAAAGTGGCTGCATCCCTCCTATCCAGAGAGTATCGCCAGTTCCCACTTACTAACAAGCTCGCCTCTATAACATGAATGTTACCAACTGGGGAGAGTGAAGGCTAACACATGCTTCCTTTGAGACCCCTGAAGCCAGCCGACGGATCTTTATAACCTGCTGTTTGTGCTAAATCACAGCTGAACACACTTGGACAAAATCGCTAACTGCCCTGCTCCACATACATGAAAGCAGGGCCAATTATGCCCTTTTGGACTCCCATCCACAGATGGCTGTGACATCTTCAGGATTTAAATTCATGATCTCCTGATGATAGGGTGAATATCTGGTGGGCGTCTATGGTTTTCATCTTGCAACAGTTGGAGCAGATATCAATATTTGTGCATGTAAAAAGCCTGAAAGAGAATGTGAAAAGAGAAAGGTTCATGCTGGCAACTACAGAAGAAGTCCTCACTAAACTCTGATGAAAAAGTTTTTTTCTGTTTAGATGCCGCCAGGAGGTTCTGGAAAATAGTGAAAGCAGTCTGCTCACTAAATATGTCATGTCATTTGCTTGATATTGTTTTAAATGGCTACGATTCAGAATCAGCATTACATAGTTTCTGGCAGATGTTGAAAGGGTTGAAGTGTATGTGGCACAAAAATGAAGCAGCAGGATGCAAGACTGAAACGCAGTCCTTGAGGTCACGGTAAGAGCAGGAGTCAGTCTAATGAAAGGACTGACTGTGTCTTCAGACAGAGTCAGATACAGTTCTTGGGGCAAGCTTGGGGCAATGAGTATGGAGTGAGACTTATGCAACTACAAAAAGAATGATAGAAACCGGCATTGCTGTTGAAGGCACATGAGTCCAAATTGAGAAAGAATGTTTGGCTGGAGTTTGGGCCTGCAAATGCTTGGGGAAAATATCTCAGCTGAATGAACCATTTCAAACTAATACCAGTTTATAAGCCCCTTGTACCTCTCAGAAATAACAAAGATCTTGCTAACAGAAACTTGTCAAATCTCGTGAGGTATGGAGTCTGAATATATACCAGCAAAAACACTGGTAGTAGCTGATGCCCTGTCAAGAAGCCATCTAGACACCACGGACAGCAGCACAGAGGCAGATATAAGTTGCTATGTAGGGTCTGTCATCAACAGTCTTCTAGTATATTATCTACTATAATTTTATTCCAATATCAGAACCTCTGTGAAAGCTTTAACAAACAAAAAACATTCAATTACTTCCACATCATCCTTGCAATTGCACTACAGACCCACTTTCAAGTTCTATTCTCCTTAGAGGCAAAGTATACCCTCTTTCTTCCCCTTAAAAAGCCACATGAGAGAGAATAAACTAACCCCCTTTCATCAAACTGCATTTTGACAGTTTTTCGTCCAATCAGAGTGTGCCACGTCACGAGGTCCCTCCCCTTTTTATCCAATCAGAGCGCACCGTGGTGGGTAGTCCCGCCCCCCTTTCAACCAATGAGATTCTTCTTTTTTTGCAGATGTCCCGCCCCGATCCCCCTCCCTAATTTTTGTGGGTCCGTTCACGCGCATCTGAGTTCCGAGCGGGGGTCCGTTCACGCGCTTCAACCCCCTTTCTCTCTCTCACCCCCTCACCCCCTGGTCAGGGGCCCCGTGCAAATTATCCGGCCTGCGCACGAGGTCGGATTTCAGGCGGCTAGTGTCATGCCGTTCCGGTCTTAAACTTTAGCTAATATTTAATACATCTTAGATAAATTTGGATTAAAGCTAGCTAGCAAAAATTCCCCAATTGGAAGAGTTTAGCAAAAAAAAAAAAAAAAAAAAACCCAGTGCTTAGCATCGGTTAGGTTAGTCTCGCTATTTATATTTAGCCAAGTTTTACCAACAAGCATACATTTAATGCACAATGTACAAATTATTTATGTGTTACTGCTGTGTATAAGTGATTTATTTGAAGCTAGTCAGAGTTGATGGTCGTAGCGATGAACTTTTTTTCCCCTTTCTCCCTGTATCGTGCGATTTCGGATCTTTTATTAATACTTTATTTATTTATTTTTGCAACATAAACGGAATCTCTGTTATATGCAAAAAAAAATAGATTTTATTTCGAGCATCACATTTTATTCTGTTTCCCAGCGCGATCCTCATATTCTGAAAATATATTTTAAAATTATATTTTAATTCATGTACCAGGATTCATTCATTCTGATTCTCTGCGGCCGCAGAGCACGTGTTGACTGAGCAGTCGTGACAGTCTACCCCTCCACCCTCTAAAGAGATGATATGATGCGCCAGGTGTATATGGTTGCTCGAGAACTTGTGACAGGTGTATCGGTGGGAAAAGAACTTTA
Source organism: Pangasianodon hypophthalmus (assembly GCF_027358585.1). Lineage (NCBI taxonomy): Eukaryota > Metazoa > Chordata > Actinopteri > Siluriformes > Pangasiidae > Pangasianodon > Pangasianodon hypophthalmus. The sequence continues at coordinate 7,639,265 of NC_069731.1, read as the reverse complement.
GGGTATATAAGAAACGAGACGGACTAACATTTTCCATGAAGAAATTCGGGGATCGACATGATGGCTCATGGTAAGAAAACTTGTTGAAATTATAAGGTATTTCTTTTCTCTTAAAAACATTGTTTAAATAATCACTTTATGTATTCTCAGCTTTAAAAGTTCAAGCTGAAATTCACCAGGTGCCTGAGTATCATGGTAAGCTTTTCTATTAATTTCTCTTTTATTTTAACTCTTCTGTACTTTTTTAAATATGTTTTTCTCTTTAATAAAGTTACAGCGGAAGAACTAGAGGGTATTAGCCTCACTCAGACAGACCCAGGTACCGTATCTCTCTCTGTGTTTTTTTTTGTTTTTGACCTCTGTTATTTAGTTCTGGTGAAAAAACTTTTTTTTTTTTTACTACGCGTGACAGATTTTACACGGGGAATTAATCCTGATGAGTTTGCGAGAGGATCGGGAAGCGACAGTCTCGCGGACGATTTGGATTTGATTCTAACAGGGGCCTCGCCAGCGATCTCGCGAGATCGTCGCGTTCCCTCCTCTCCTCCGAGAAGCGGAAATGGCGTAATAGAAATATCAACAACTCCGAGACCGGCGAGGCCGCAATTCGCGAGCGTGACACCAGTTTTAAAAGTCTGTGATGCGCCTCGGCGAGCGAAGAGACGGAGATTAGTCAGTAAGACAGCGTCTCTAGTGAAGCGATTATTTACAGGTTTGTATTATTTCAAATTTTATTATTCAAATATATATATATAAATATAAAGGATCATTAGACAATCTTCTTCTTCTAATCCTCTACAGATTCAGTCGAATCACCCGCGTGTTCAACCAGGGAAGGGGGTTGTGGATCTCAAAGCGTGATTAACGGTGTGTTTTATAAATGTGTGTGTGTGTGTGTGTGTGCGCGTGCGCGCGAGTGTGTGTGTGTGTGTGTGTGTGTGTGTGTGTGTGTGTGTGTGATGATACGTTTTTTTTTGACACGCGCCTTCTTTTTTTAAAACAGAGACCGAAGCGGAGACCGAATCGGATAACGGCCCAGAACCGAATCAGGAAGCAGAGCGAAGTCGGAGAGAGCGCCAGAGTCCCACTAGACCCCTGTTTAAGCGCAGGTTTCCTCAGGCTGACCCCGCCGGTATGTATACGTTGTATATTTTTGTATTTCTTCTTTATATACCTATACGTATAAGATTTTGATAGGGGTTTTTATTTTTTTCAGCCAGCGTCTCTAACCAGGAAGCGAGACCTGAACGGGCCCGTCGGTTGAGAATAGCGCCACCTCTCCGCCAGCGCCGTGACAGCGGAATCTTGCGACTCGCTGAAATAACTAGCGATTTGATTCGCGACCTGATTCGTGACTACAGCGCCACGTTTTCTAACGCGTGTGAAAAAGGTTTTGTGTGAAAGGTTTGAATGCATGTCCGTGTCGAGCTATATTTTGATGTTGTGAATTCATGTTTTCGAATGTATGTTAGCATCAGGGAAATATTTCTGACATTGTGAATGCTGGGTTATAGATAGGGGAAAATTATATAATAAAAGTGTGCAAGAAAAATAAAAAAAAATCATTTAACCCTGAGGTGTGACGTTTTATTTAGACCCCTCGTTAAAAGTAAAACCATACGAGATAAACCAAAAAACATAACACTATAAAACACTATAAATATAAACACTATAAATATATAAACACTATAAACATTATAAATCATATAAACACTATAAAACATATAAAATAAATACATATATATTAAATATATATATAAAATACATTTCATTAAAAAAAAAATAAAAAAATACATATATAATTTAAAAAAAATGGATGAGACTTTAGAACGGGTCCTTGCCGAATTAAGGCTGAGCGTAGAAGGGCTACGGCTTATCCGCCCCTCCTTTCACATAGACATGCAGCAGGACATATACAATAATGCCTCGATGATCCAGCAAGATCCTCTACAGGCAATAGAAAATGCAATCCTCGGTCTAAATAGGCACGATGATCCATTTCTGGAAATCGAGGCCGCTATTCGTTCTATAAGCACAGAAGAAGAAGAGGGGGAAAGAAGGCCGCACAGTGAGGGGGTAGAAGGAGGTGTGGAGGGTGAGGGGGAGGGGATAGAGGAAGAAGTACCAGAAGGAGGGGTCGCGGGTGAAGCGGTAGAATTGGGAGAAGGAGGGGGTGGAGGGGATGGGAGCGGTGCTGATAGTGAAGAGACACAGGTAGGAGGAGGAGGAGGTGAAAGAGAAATCGAAGTCACGACGCACGAGAATTTTAATACTGTAAAAATGAGACGCGTGTTAACAATCCCTCCACCAGGGGATGAGCCTGATATCGCTACGTTTTATCAAAACGTGATCGGTCTCATTCGGGAATTGGTCGATGATGCGAGAGCCGTAGCTGGGAGGGGGGACTTGGTACAGTTAAGTGTAGAGGGTGAAAATGTAAGAGTTCACGCGTCGGTAGTCGCCGACGGCACGGGTGAAAATATTCTACCCGTTTTTGAAGATATGCTCGATCGGTTAGTACAGTCGAATACCGGGGTTGTGGCGAATGAAAGAGTGGATCTGATTGTTCAGGTGGTGCAGAACCCTAGAGGCGGGGGAAAACGTAAGTTGGAGAAAACTTTAGACTGCGAAATCATATGTAAAAAAAGACGTCACCTGTACGTTACAGAGGACCGCAGAGATCAGCTCTGCTTCGCCATCAGTCTAGCTCACGTGTGTAACGGCAGTTTCACAGATGGGCAGTGCGAGAGACAAGCTAGAGAGTGGCAGCGAGCCGTCGGTCTGGACGAGCAGACACCCGTCGGCTTTAGCGACGTGCGAAAATTCGAAGACATTTTAGAACGTAAAATCGTAGTGTTTTACAGAACGTCTAACACCCTCTCGCATTTTGAAACAGATTTCCCCGACCGTTCCCAAACTTTGTTTTTGTTTTTACTGGATAACCATTATTACGGGATAAAAAACCTCAAGGGTTTTATAGGCACGCGATTCGTCTGTAATTATTGCTACAAGGGTTTTAATTGCTCCTATGTGCATTCCTGCAGGGGCTATTGTCATATTTGTAACAATGGGGAGTGTCCCATGCAAGAGTACAATCCTGTAGAATGCTCGGACTGCCTCAGAAAGTGTCGTTCCCCGGCGTGTTTCGCCCGTCACAAAGAAGGTAAGAGGAACTTTGTAACGGGTAGGTCGGTCAGTCTCTGCGAGCTCGTTAAAAAATGTGCTAGATGCGGCCTGTGTTACAACACAGGACCGAGCACCCGTGTAGGAAATGGTCATCGTTGCGCTAAGCCGAAATGTAGAATCTGTGGGGAGACGTTAACGAGGGAGCTGGAAGCCGACCACAGGTGTTACATTCGCCCTCTCCCCGTGAGAGCCGACCATCCTGATTTGATTTTTTATGACTTTGAAACGTTCGCCACAGAGAACGGCGTGCACGTACCTTTTCTGGTGTATGCGAAAACATTGAAAGGCGAAGAGAAGTGGTTTTACGGTCATGGATGCGTTAAACATTTTCTTATGTATTTCAGAAATGAGCGCTACAGACGTAACGTTTTTATCGCTCACAACGCCAAAGGGTTCGACAGCTATCTGGTTTTGAAAGGTATGCTGAAAGAGGGGTTATCGCCTCGACATATTCTCATGACGGGGAGTAAAATCCTCAGTTTTGAAGATCCTCATTATGAACTAAAATTCATAGACTCTCTGTCTTTCCTACCCATGCGTCTTAGCGATTTCCCAAAAGCCTTAGGTTTCACCGATCAGACCAAGGGGTATTTTCCTCATAAATTCAGCTCGGCCGAACATCTCGAGTACGTAGGACCCTACCCACCCGCCTCCGATTATGGGGTAGAACGCATGTCGGAGCGGGAACGTCAAGATTTTCACGAATGGTACGACGTGGCAGCGCGGGGCGTTTTTAACTTTAGGAAGGAAGCTCTGCATTATTGTAAAAACGACGTGGTTATACTTTCCCAGGGTTGCATGAAATTCAGAGATCAGTTTCTCGGAGAGACGGGGGTGGACCCGTTCGATTCGATCACCATAGCGTCAGCCTGCATGAAAGTGTTTATCACAAATTATATGACTCCTAAGACGCTGGCCATACCATGCCCCTACGGTTACACCCGGGGGTGTAAAAGATTCTCGCACGCGTCCATCCAATGGCTAGAATGGATCATGGCGAAAGAAAAAATCTTTATTCAGCACGCTCTAAATAGGGGGGAAAAGCAGATCGGTCCTTTTTTTGTAGACGGTTACGCCGAGATTGACGGAGAAAAGTACGCGTGGGAATATCACGGGTGCTTTTACCACGGGTGTCCGACGTGTTTCGACCCTGCAGAGACGTGCCCGTTGAGAGACGTCAGATTCGGCGAATTATGGTTGAACAGCGAGGAGAGAGTGAGGACGTTAGAGTCCGAACATGGCGTCCGCGTGACGGTGGTGAGAGAACACGAGTGGCACGAGATGAAAAAATCTTGTGAACGTGTCAAAGAGTTTCTCCGTACGTTTAATCCTCCGGAGCCTCTGATCCCTCGCGCTGCTCTTTACGGAGGTCGAACGAGCGCTCTTAAGCTGAGACACACAGCGGGGCCCGGGGAAAAGGTGCTCTACGTCGACGTCACCTCTCTATATCCATACGTTAACAGTGCATGCTCTTATCCCTTAGATCACCCTACTATCATATACAAAGATTTCGGCGACCCTAGAAATTACTTTGGTCTCATCAGAGCCACAGTCTACCCGCCTCGTGGGCTCTTTTTCCCTGTTTTACCGTACAAAAGCAAGAGCGGTAAATTGCTCTTTCCTCTGTGTCGCACATGTGCAGAATCATGCTTGCAGAGAGACCCGTGCTCGCATGACGATGACGCCCGAGCATTGACGGGTGTGTGGGTCACTGTAGAATTTAACAAAGCCTTGGAGATGGGCTACAGAGTGGCTAAAATCACGGAGGTATGGCACTTCGATAAAAGCAGCGACTCTGTGTTCACAGGGTACGTACACTCGTTTTTAAAAGGAAAGCAGGAAGCGTCCGGTTACCCGCCCGAAGCTAAGGATCCGGTCAGCAGGGAGATGTACGTCAGTGAGTATCTGGAACGTCAGGGGGTCCGATTAGACCCTGAAAAGATAGAGGCGAATCCGGCCAAGAGACAGGTAGCTAAACTCTGTCTCAATAGTCTTTGGGGGAAGTTTGCTCAGAGAGACGATCTGCTCCGCACCGAGATAGTATCGGATCCTGAAAAGTTTTTCAGCTATCTGTTTTCCGGTAAATACGTGATCGATTACTTTGATGTTCTGGACGACCAGAGAGCGTTGATCAGGTGGAGATTCAGCGACCGTTGCATTCAACCCCCAGGCAGAAGGAGTAATGTGTTCATAGCCGCATTCACCACAGCCCATGCGCGTCTCAAACTGTACAGCTACCTGGAAAGGTTGAGGGACAGAGTTCTTTACACAGACACGGATAGTTTAATTTATGTGGTGAAGGAGGGGGAGACTCCTTTAGAATTGGGTAATTACCTAGGTGACCTGACCGACGAATTGGGCGGGGATAGCATACAGGAGTTTGCGGCAGCGGGGCCCAAGAGTTACGCCTATCAGACAAAGAATAAAAAAAAAGTGGTGATGCGCGTCAAAGGGATCACACAGACCGTAGAATGTAGTGAGAGAGTCAACTTTGACAGCGTCAGAGATCTGGTGGAGGATTACCTAAAGATCTCTGGGGAGGGAGGGGTGCCGGGCTCTATCGAGATCCCACAGCATGGAATAACACGTGATAAAAAGGGTTTCTCATTAAAAAACTCGACATTTCAGAAAAAGTTTCGGGTTGTATACGACAAAAGACAACTCTTTCCGGACGGTACTACTCTGCCGTTCGGATATTAATCTATATTTTTTTTTTTGGAGGGGCAAATAAATAAATAAAATGTCACATCTCGAGGTTATAGAAGAAACAGATTTCGAACACAGGTTCGTCTGTCCTTTCTCTTGTATAATAGCGGGCCCTAGTGGCTGTGGGAAAACCTGTTTTGTAAAGAGTGTACTGGAATGTTCTGAAAGGGTCATGAATGTCGTACCCGAAAACATTGTATGGGTCTACACTTCTTACCAGCCTATGTATGATGAATTGCAGAAAATGAATAAAAAGATAAAATTTGTCAAAGGGCTTCCTGATTCTTTCGAAGATGAAAACCTGTTTCCTCAGGACTTAAACCATTTGATCATTCTGGACGATGTTATCTTTCAAGCATCCGAACATCCTGAAGTGGTTAAAATTTTCACTCAGTACAGACACCACAGAAACATGAGCGTCATGATGCTGACTCAAAACGTGTTTCAGCGAGGTAAACACAACCGTACCATCAGCCTGAACAGTAATTATCTGGTATTGTTTAAAAACCCTCGGGATAAACTACAGGTGAGCGTATTAGCCCATCAGATCTTTCCTTCACAAAAGGGTTATTTCTTGGAATGTTTCGAAGATGCCACCAGAGATCCTCACGGTTATTTAATCATCGACCTCACCCCGGGGTGCCCAGACAGATACAGGTTGAGGAGCGGACTGCTCCCTCACCAGAGCTCGACCGTGTACGTCCCAAAAACGTCATGACGACTCGTATAAAAAGGAACGCTCCCTTGCTGGCGGCTCTGTACTACGCCGCTCCCCGGAAACGTAAAGAGATTCTCGAATACTGCTCTCCCGACTTTGTCAGAACCTTGTGTGAGATCTCTTTAAACCTTCTCAAGGGTAACATCCCCTTAACACCTTCGCAATACAAAAAACTCAAAAAGTGGAGAAAAATTATCAGGCTGTTGGCTGATGAAAAAACCTGTTTAAAGAGCAAACATAGGGTTCTGAAGAAACAGACTGGAGGGTTTCTTTTACCTTTGCTCTCGACCGTCATACCTCTGATAGGGAATCTTATCGGAGGGCTCTCTAGTAGACAATAAAAAATAAAATGACTTTGAAGAAAGCTCGGAAAATGTTTCTCGTCTCACCCCGTCGGTTAAGCGGTCTGACCCGGTCTACGGTCAGAGAAACCGCCGAAGACAATTTGAACGATAAAATGAGGGAGGTGTTAAACGAGCCGGGGCTGAGTTCTTATGAAAAAATTAAAAAATACGACGCTTTGTTGCAGAGATATTTGACATTGCTGAAGCAGGATCGGCGCGACGAGCGTAGAGTCACTCTGACATTACGGGAGCGACCCGAGGATGGAGAGGGTGGGGAGGTTGACGAGGAGGAGAGGGCTCGGATCCCCGCCCGTGTGGGAGATCCGCACCCCTCCTCTTCTCCCTCTCGAACCGCACGTGCGTCAGACGGGGGCGATTTCGACCGTACGGGCGATGAAGTTTTGAAAAGCCTACCCCCTCGGGGTCGCAAGAACGCAGCGTACATCGTCGAGAAATTAAAGGAGAGCGGCGGGGGATGGAATTCGAAGGGGGAATTTGTTTATAAGGGTGAGACGGCGAAAGGGTCTCATATGATCGATTTATTCAAACATCTTTCTCTCTCCTATAAGAAAAAAACACTCCCTCCCGCCGGTTGGATGCAATTTCTGAATACTTTATCGGAACTGAACGTCCCATTATCTTCGGTAAATAACCCGCACGCTCGAGAACAATACCGTTCCCTGAAGGAGGGTAGCGTTACCGGTTTAAAATCACATCCTAAAAGCACCTCGGCTTCGTTATCCCCGCGATGGATCACACCCCCTGCACCTCTCACCTCTAAGAAGTTCAGGAGCAATAAACGAATCGTTCTATCCCCTCGATGGATCGAGTATTCGCGATAATAATAATAAATGTCTGAGACAAATATTTTGTCAATAAAGAGTTTAATTAATCGAATCGTTATGCGTACAGTCTTTCATTTTTCACAACTTGTATTCACATGCAGATAAAGAACAGCAACCCTGCCCCACCGCAGTAATCGCTTTTATTTTTAACCCACATTTTTTCACAAAGTCATACACCATAAGATCGTTTTTTATCAAGTCCTCCTCGTTGTACAAAGACAAAACTTGGTCAAAAGATAAGCCTCTGGCTCGGTGGTAAAGATAATAGACGCAGTGATGACCGCATACGGTAGACATAGACTGTTGTAGCTGAGTGCTGTGGTACTTGATGTTTTCGGAGCGTTTTTCCAAAAACTGCAGGATGGTCGAAGGGTAATGCGCAAAGTCCGGGGGAAATCCGTAAGAGTCAAAAAATGTGGCTTCACCCTCCTTTTCCAGGGTTAATGCTAACCAATGCTCGCCGGGCATGTGAGCAGGGTGCGTGTTGACCACGAAGTAGGCGGGAGGTCTAAAGGAAGGATTCAGAGAGGGTAGGTGGTCGGAAGCCCACACGCCACGAAATACGTTCCTCGGAAGATGCCGCAAAAGACTCTCTAGCTGAAGATTATCCATGTTTAGTAATAATCCACCAGCACCTGTCTTTTAGAGTCAATCTCTAGAATAGAATCGTAACAAGCATAGACGATAAGAGTAGTGGTATTCGCTAAAGGCGCTCTGAATCTCATCTCCAGTCTCAAATTTCCGCTCGATACGACCGACAACGCATCGTTGTCATCGGCTGGGTTGAGATTAAAAGCGAACAGGGCGTATCCTTCGTTAAATTCGCTACGGTTAATACTCAGAGGTAAATCTTTCAGATGTCTCCCCGTAGCCATGAACATGTTGTAAAACTCCCTGACGGATTGTCTGTTGTTGAATTGGGGCTGGAAAGCCTTGGCGGGGATCTGTCTACCGTCCTGACAGAGAGCCAGATATTCTACGTCGTTATGTACAAAGTTAAACGGGGATAGGTCTCTTCTCCCCGTGAACGCTTCGTGGTGCACCATACCTAAAACCACGTATTTAGGAGTGGTTCCGAGAAATAGATTCTCCTGGTTACATATCCTAGAGTTTGCTGGGATGGAATAGGTTTTCACGATGACGCGTGAGAGAGGGTAGAGAGCGTTGGCTTTCATCAGGGCCGCCGCGTGCCCTAACCGCACAGCAGGGGCTACGGTCACTTTTTTCACGAAGAGAGACGCTCCCAGCACGTTCAGTCGGAATCCCGAGTCGCGCGCCCCCATAAGACAGAAAGCATCTCCGGCGCGTGTCAGTTTGACCCTCAGGTCGACCGAGTTCAGCAAAAGTCTCTCGCAGAAAAATATGTCCCCGTGGAGTGGGCCGAGCAGGTGCACTTCTCTAGAATTAGCGCTGAATTCGGCTCTCTTGTTTAATCCTCTGTTAGGACCGTTGGCGATCGCTACAGAATCCATCGCTCCCGCGGTGTCTTTGTAAAAAAGACCGGCTGTGAATTGACTCCCGAGGGTATCCGGTGAAAAGTTGAGCAGAGTCTCGATCATGGCACGGTAGGGATGTGTGGCGCTCGATTGTGAGATTAGACGGTCCCCCAGAATGACGTCGCATTGACTGAATATCGTATTCAGAGGGTAATTGATGAGCCCTACCGCGGCCGCGTCGGCCAGGTCCGTGCCATCGGCGTTGGTGATTTTTACGCGGAGATGCAGCATGGTGTCATTCAGATCGAGATACTTTTCCCCATCTCCGGGGATGAAAAACTCGATGGGTCCCGTGTCCGTGATGGCAGACACGGGAGAGATTTCGGTGTATATTTTATCTTCGATCGAAAGCTGTGTCATTGGTGCTGAAAATAGATCCAGCTCGCGCAGCGTGCACTCGTGGGATTTCTGATGCAAGAGAGCCATGTTTTTTTTTTGTTTGAATTTCCCCTACGTCGGTTAAAATATATCGGAGCTCCGGGAGGGTTTCCTCTTCGAACGACCGCTTCTGCCAACTGTTTTCTTCTTCTTACCCGTCGAACGTTTATTAGAACTCGACGAGAGGCGCTCCCCCGGAGGTCGTCTCCTCACCCTTCGCGACAAAACCACGATGCCCCCTGACCCCTCTTGTTTTTTCCGATCGTCGAAGTTCGACATTTTCCCCACAACTCTACCGACCGCATCCGTAGCGATACGGGTGGCGGCCGTTTTAAGATGGGGTTTGGCAATGTCGAACCCTTTTTTCAGCAGAGGGGATACAAAACGAAACAGTTTTGAGAATATAGAGCCGATACCACGACCGTACATTACAGGGGCTCCGTAAAATCCTCCTAAATCGCCTCCGGCCTGATTTTCGTAGTATCGGACAAATCTGTGAGGGTCTTCCATCGCTAGTACCCGAGCCATTTTATTTTTTAATTAGTTCTCCGACACCCTCAAACGTAGCTTCGTCCTCTCAGGCCTATACGCGAATGACGGTCGCGTTAAAGGATGGATTTTATATAGATTCATACACCATATGTTTTCGGTCTAAAGTGAAGCGTCACGATGACCTTCCCGTAAGTGAATTCAACCTCTTGGTTCTGATCCGTTTTTATCTCGACCTTTATGTTCTCGATGTGGCGCTTGCTCGCGGGTAAATAATACGGCAGATCGAATCGTAAGGTTACCACATCCCCATACGCTCCGCGCACGTCGACCACCCTCATCAGCGGAGCATAAGCGTCGCCTATCAGCTGAGGGCGAACCGCGTCGCAGTAACAGAACATGTGATAAAATCCAGCTCGTAGATCAGCTGGGTAATCGGCCAGCTTCCTGTCGAATTCTATCCATTCTCCCGGTCTCACACCCATAATGTAAGCGAGCGGTGGGTAAAACCGCACATGAGTCTGCCCACCCGCTTGGAAATCGAATTTCCTCAGATAATTGTTGTAGGACAGGTAAATATCGGAGTTGATTTTTCTAAACGAGGCCTCCATCTCCGTTTTGAACTGTCCCAAGTTAGCAAAAAAACCCGTTGGGAATTTGTGACGACGCACCTTGCTCTTCGTCTCCGGGGTTTCTGGTTTAAACTTATATTCATAGTATGCTCGTTCTTCGGGTACGGTATACCACGTGTGAGGATAGGAAATCTCCGTCAAGGCGACCTCCCATTCCCCTTCCAGATCGATATGCTGAGCCAGATCCACGCGGTAACTGGAGATTTTGTTATCTTTAAAAACATCGAGACTGGCGTTGGACGGTAGGGTGATGTAAAAACCCGCGTGTTTCTGACCGTACATGACTGAGAAATGATGAACCCTCACGGACGTCGTCCGTTTTTTATATATTTTTTAAATCGCTCTCTCTGATCCAGCTGTTGAATTTCTCGGGCCAGTTTTTCCACCGTACAAAGACCTGATTTTCGCCCCTGACCGTACGCCTCTTCAGAATCTCCTCCACGTGGTAGACTTTGCCCCCGTCCGTTTTTACTTTTTGCAACTCGGCCTCGTAGAAGGTGCCTTGGACCGGATCTCCGTCATAATCTTTCAGTCTGTACACCGGAGGGTCGCGAGGGAGGCGTTCGCCCACCGAAAAAAGCTCGTCTGTAAAACTCTGTTCGTATTTTTTATCAAACACCCCTCTTAATTTCGATATCCTGACAAGATCCCCCGTCTCAAAACCCATCTTCAAACCAGCCTTCCGGAGTGGCGGCTTACCGTACAGGTTCTGAAACACTCGATCAACGTTCTCCAAGGTCACCTGAGCCGGCGCCATTTTAATGCTGCTGTGAAAACTGTTATTGTAGCTTTTCACCAAGTCCTGCAGCACGTCGAGGTATCGCAAGGTGTTGTTAGCCGTGAAATATCTCCACATTCGACCTTTTAAAGTACGATTAAATCTTTCGACCACCGAAGCTTTGAGTTCGCTGTATGTGGAAAAATGCACGATGCCATGTTTTTTCATCAAACCTTCAAAAGCTTTGTTAAAAAATTCTTTTCCGGCGTCTGTCTGTAACTTTACAGGCGTCTGGCTTTCAGAGAAAATGGATTCTAGAGCCTTTACCACCTCCGCGGATGTTTTTCTTTTGAGAGTTCTAACGTAAGCTTTCTTGGAAAATACGTCTATGACCGTTAATAAATAATTGTACCCATCGTTATAATCCGATAAAGCCTGCATATCGCACAGGTCGGCTTGAAATTGGCTCAAGGGACGCGGGGCAAAAACTCTATTTCTAGTAAAATGTATTCTGGCCGGTTTGTGTAGAGTATAAGCATCCTGCTCCGATAAAAAATCTTTTACCCTTTCCACAGACGGTGGCTTCCCCTTTTCATCCCGCACGGTCCTTCGCAGTCTTTCTACCCCTCCGAAGCTACCGGGGTCGGCCGGATCGTAATACGCTTTTTTCATCGCACGCTTCTCAGACATGGCTGAACCGAAATGAGAGAAAAAGGCGTGGATTGAGATTCAAATTCTTTTTTATACACAGAGAGAGGCGAGATTCTTTATTCAGACTCTTGTAGTAAAGGGGGTTTATGGTTCAGCTACCCTCTAGATGGCAGTAGTAGCTAGTTGTAAGGGGATTTTCATGTTTGCAGGGAGTGAGGAGCGACTGGGTGTATGCATCAGAAAAAGCAATAATGTTGTTAGCTTGGGCTACTTATTTTCATGTCTTCAGGTATTGTTAATAAAGACATAAGATACAGAAGTGGTGGCCCCGCGTTACTACAACTTTTTTTATTCAACTTTTTTTTTATACACGCAGAGAAAGTCATGATTTTTATTCAGACTTTTTATTCAACTTTTTTTTGTACACACAGAGAAAGGCATGATTCTTTATTCAGACTTTTTATTCAACTTTTTTTTTTTATACACACAAACGTTATTAATGTCTTATCATAAACAAAGTTTGAACCATGATGACCGTGAGTACCGCATAGTAGCTGCAAAAACACACTGAATAATTGAATATAATAGTATAGAATAAAATATAAGAGGTAGCTGCGAAAACACTGAATAATTGAATATAATAGTATAGAATAAAATATAAGAGGTAGCAGCGAAAAAAAACACACTGAATAATTGAATATATAATAGTATAGAATAAAATCAAACACATGCGTGAAAAAACTATATACATATAGGCGTCAGCAAAAAATCAAACTACAAGCGTATATAATAGCTACCAGCACAGCAAAAAAAACACACACTGAATAATCAAATATATAATAGTATAGAATAAAATATAAGAGGTAGCTGCAGAAACACACTGAATAAATGCATATATGACGGTATGGAATAAAATCAAGTTAACAGGTATAGCAGCAGTCCATGACCAGCTTTATGAAACGCTCTATTCTCTCCTCGTCAGGTTTGATTTCATCGTACATTCGGTAGATGCGGTCGTAGATCGGTCCTCCTGATCTATACCCCAGCAAAAGAATCTCTGCTGCAGGCCCGATTATGTCGCCCTCGCATGTCTCGTAAAACCCGTAGCTCTCCATATATTTCTCAAGGGCTTGGACGAACTGTGAGTCCCACAGCATCCGCATCACACCGTGAAAGGAGGTCTGATATATGTCGTCGGGTGGGTCGAGCAAGCACGTGTGTTGTCTCTGGCTAGGATGGCTGATCTGACAACCGTTGCATTTGGCTTCGGCGTACATTCTCAGAACCTTGTTGAGGCAATGAAGCACCGCTGATTCCAGACATTTGAAAAACTCGACCCTCTCCAGCCAGCATGTGAGCGGTGCGTCGGGGTCGTCGATGGTCGTTGGCAATGGGTCATCCGACCCGCAGAGCGAGTTCTCATTCGAAGGAGTGTCCTGAACCTCCATCCCCGCGGGATCCTCGTTAGCGTGCTCCGTAACGACAGTCTCCTCGTGCCCCGAGACGACAGGTTCCTCAGAGCGAGTGGGTGAAAGCTGTCGCGAGAGCTCGGGGCTCGGGGGAGGTGTCGGCGGCAAAGGAACGGCGTAACTCTCCTCCGGAGATGAAGGATGGTCGGACATTCCGTCTTCTTCTTCTATAGCCCTCAGCACGATCGGGGTAGGCCTTATTCTCTTGAGCCTGCGTTCACAGCGGTCTTCCATATTTCTCTCTCTCTCTCTCTCTCTCTCTCTCTTTTGCTCTTCTCCTCTCTCGGACGAGTCTGCTTTTATACCATAAAACGAAGTAGAGCACGACTCCCCCATCCCCCCCCCCCCCCCCCCATCTGCAATACGATCCGTGTTGAGGGTAAGTGTGCACATGTGTTCAACAATGGCTCATTTTTTCATCGCTCAGGGCATCGTTCCACTCACGACAGCTGCGAAAGAGCGAAGTAATTTTATAGTCAATCTCCCCCATCTTTTCCCTCCACGTTGCAAACGGTATGTCCAACACGGTATGAAAAACACCACAGTCCGAGCTGAAAAGATCCAGGACAAAGTACTCTCTGGGTTTCTTACATACCCCTTCTCTCTCCATGTTCTCCACACAGCGACTGGCCCTGTAGAACCAGCGAGCTGTACCTGAGGCTCTAGTCATCCAAACAGCCATAAACTTGACTTTTCGCTCTGAAACCTCCGCTGTGCTGGGAAAAGTCTCCGGGAGTGAGGCCCTCCCGTTCCCTCTCCATTTTCCTTCATCCTTGTCAAAATTCTCAAGGACAACCTTCTTTAACACACCCCAGTCGTTAGAGGATAACGAGGCTAGACACGTCGAGACCCCCGGTCTCTCTCCACACTTCGCCTGATAAAGCTGCAATTCCCCGGTTTCGTATCTAAACACATAGCCCCATCGTCCACCCTGTCCGCAGAAATCCAGAGGCCATTCCTCGCACAACGGACCCACTGGTGGTGCTTGAGTGCGGCGAAGATACGCGCTGGTTTTCCACGGGCCGTCTTTGTCAGAATCTTGAAAAATTGAAATAATAGTCTCGCTGATAATAGAACACCCGTGATGAGCCATTAATCCTCTTTTTGCATATAACAGAGATAGCGTTTATGTTGCAAAAATAAATAAATAAAGTATTAATAAAAGATCCGAAATCGCACGATACAGGGGAAAAGGGGAAAAAGTTTAAGACCGGAACGGCATGACACTAGCCGCCTGAAATCCGACCTCGTGCGTAGGCCGGATAATTTGCACGGGGCCCCTGACCAGGGGGTGAGGGGGTGAGAGAGAGAAAGGGGGTTGAAGCGCGTGAACGGACCCCCGCTCGGAACTCAGATGCGCGTGAACGGACCCACAAAAATTAGGGAGGGGGATCGGGGCGGGACATCTGCAAAAAAAGAAGAATCTCATTGGTTGAAAGGGGGGCGGGACTACCCACCACGGTGCGCTCTGATTGGATAAAAAGGGGAGGGACCTCGTGACGTGGCACACTCTGATTGGACGAAAAACTGTCAAAATGCAGTTTGATGAAAGGGGGTTAGTTTATTCTCTCATGAGGGAGCATTTAATATGGGATATATTCATTCTTTTACATTTGCTGTTTTTTTTGTAGAAAAGAATGGAGGCAGATTCAGATGTACAGATGTATACAGGAGTTAAAGTCAGATTGCGAGTTGTACTGTTTGAAATATGTTATTGAGTTCTCAACATGGAAATGTGATTAAAACAAGTGTTTGATATAACTGATTCTGAGCCTTTATTTTTACAAAATCTACAAAATTTTAATTAAAACAAAGGAAGGGAATGGAAGATTAGGTCAATAATTTCAAGAATGTAGTGGAATAGTCACAGCCCAAGAATATATATTAAAAAATCCTTATGTTTTGCAAATTTCCAGTGATTCATTCACTGGTTAATTTTTGAAGCAACATACCTTAGCAAACCTTTTTGAGGATGCTCCAGTGGTCCACATTTGCCTCATAAACCTTATTAAATTATTAAATATTATTTTGCTTGCTGATAGACCTTTCATAATTCACACTAAGGCATCTGAAATTGGTGTTGGAGCTGTATTGTCTCAATGTCATGGCTAGCTTCTAATTATGCTAGGGCAGATGGTGCATAGGAGGTCATATAAACTACATACCCTTTGTCACCATTGTCTCCCCTCAGTTCCTGCACACTTCAACTCACTGAGAACACATCTGTCTAAACATACTTCTCACAGCAAAAGTTTCACTTCCTAACCTTGGTGAGTCAGCTTTTCAAGGAATGCAGTTTCTGAAGTTTTTGCAAACTTTTTCTGAACTTGCTTCTGTTTAGCTTACTAATGTTTGCGTAGCATGAGCTTGTGCTCTAGCCTTATCTTGGTTTCAAAGACTTTGAGCATTCATTCCTCCCCTTGGATCTGTGGTTCTTCTCTACATGAGAAAGATCATCGTGATGCCTAGATAGTCCATGTGAGAAGAGCTTTGATGCAGCTTGATGGCTACTTTCAGTTGCTCAGATGGTTTACCATCTATAGGCATGTGACATTTGTTAAAAACTCCTTGGATAAGTGATGGTGGAACAGGCAGACCCTTGGAACTCCTGGAGTTGGAAGATGATATGGAGTCCAGCGATGGGCCTGGTGCCACCTCAGCTGAACAGCTCATCAAAATCCTACATGATTTGTGGGGTATTTCCTACTTCCAGTCCAGACACAGAGCTGACCTACCAGTTCTCTCCTCATAGCTTTTCTGTTGCAACATAATAAACTGTATTGTACAATGTTGACCAAAGCTAGGGTTTTGAGTCACAATGTCACACTGTCACACTGTTATAAACCTGTTAGAGTATGTGCCTGGCTGGAATGGGATAAAAGCTGCCAGTGGGGAGTCCGCTGACCCAGATCTGAGCAGCTTCAGACTACATTCTTTATATGTCTCATTACTTGGCACTCAGTCCTGGTAGAGATAAAGCTACCCTGTCCATTAACCCTTAAAGCAACAGCCACTCAGAAGCCAAGCCCCCAAAAGGACTTAGCAGTCAGGAGAAAGAAGCCCAAGAGGTATCATATGGCAAGAGACCTATGTAACAGACTTGCATTATGGGGCATAGCCTAAGATTATATGGATTTGCCGTTTGGTTTTTAGGTAGCCTCTTGAACATTTCTAGTGTGTGTCAAAACTGTGCTTGTACGACTCAGGAGTGGAATTCGCATTATAGCATATGTATACGACTTTGCTATAGTCTCACTTCTTAGACTCCTTGTTTTTTTAATCTGAGAAGAGGGTGCAGACCCCATGTCTGGACCCAGAAATTTGTTCTCTCTCTTGTTCTCGAGCATATTACACAGAACATCTCTTAGTGTTTCTTTTGGAAATGCCTAGAACAGTTTAACTTAGATGCAGACATTTCATGACCTGCATCATGTCATTCCCTGCATGAGACTGACTGGAGATGCAGCATGTCTGGCTGTCTTCCCTCCACTGAGAAAGGCCTGTGTACTTTGTCATGGTGTCTGCACTGAGGAAAAGGGGAAGGTGTTCCTCAGTACAAAGCAAGCTCTACATTAATCTCGAGCTGCTGACAGACTGGTTGGCCCTCAGGCCTTTTTTTTTTTTTTTTTTGCCAGTGGTAATGAGCCATTGTGTTCAAATTATGGACTTGCTATCTCAAGCTTATCCAGGGCTTAAGACTGTTCAAGCCTAAAGGCGAAAAACCATTTCACACAGGAATTGTTTGTAGTGTTTTTTCTATGTGTGTGAGATATGTGTCGCATGTGATAGATACAATTCCATCTTAACAACGCACATAAAATGCAGGCGCACACTGCCTCATTTGTCCCCAAGGGGAACTGAACTGGTTATAATTATAAATGGTCCAACTTTGTCTGTCCTCATCCCCCATGTTTTACTGACACTGGATTACATATGAGCAATTTTCTTGATAAAATTGAAGCTAGCTGTTCTACCAGTATAGCGTGTGAACTGTGTGTGGAGTAGATTAGTTGCTATACTAAATAATACTAAATAAATACTATGAATAGTGTGAGTTCTAGGTAATAACTTGCTTCCTAATGCTCTTTCCATATGCTTTATGAGGTCTAAACCTCTGAGACCTATTACTAGACACAACTGGTGACTTTTGGACATTCTAGCATACAATGCACCCAGTGATAGATGGGTAATAAATGATGGTGGACCATTTTAAACAATTAGGTCATTGCTTGTTTCATCTGTGCCCAGTCCAAGTCACCTCTCTAACCTTCTCTAAGCTTTACATGTGCCAAAACGCCACTCGCTTCATACAACCATAATCAAGGATCTATCATTGTTAATTATACAGTCTACCTGTTTCTGATCACAGGCCCCAGTTCACATGTGTTTGGCAGACTTTTTTTCAGTTATTAAATATCAATATAAGTATACCTATTAAACTGTTGCAAAACTATTTGAGTAATTACCTTTATAGGGTAAATTAGTCCAGGAGATTAACCCCTTTCAACTTTCTCAGCCTCCTCTCTTTTCCGATGAGGTGAAAACTTTCCAATGATAAACGAGTGAATGAGGTGGAGAAATCAGTCCATCTGACTGCAGAATTCAGTCCATCTGACAGCAGACAAGAATACACTGAATCTTTCACAGGGCTGCTGAGAAGTTTATTCTTGAATAATTAAGTTGGCCTATTGAAACTGACAAGCACAGGCTTTTCATTGTCTTCATCATTTACTCGAACCTAATCCTGGAGAAGTGTGTTCTCCCTGCTTCGATAAACATTAATATATGCAATAAGAAGTTGAGTATAAGCTCAATGATGTTTGTTAGAGCAAGAAATTGCTCTGATCTGAATAGCACTGATGTTATCTATAGGTGTTGAATGAATGAGATCTATATTTTGATAAGGTAATTACTTTTTGTATAGAGATTTGCAAAAAATTTGAACAGTTTCATTCTGGTAGTACTGCAGTAATTCAGTCTCAAATAAGTCATTAAATGCAGACCCGAATGTAGAATCTTATATGCAGCTAAGCCTATATCATATATTATGCAGCTACATTTGAGACTAACCAAAAAAAAAAAAAAAGATTTGATTTTTTTTCCCCCTTGGCTTCTTAAACACCATTATTAATATAATGGATAGATTGGTGCAGCAATACTACTAGGGATGACCAGCATATAGGCGCAATACATTACTTAACATAACCACCATCTCCAAATCATCTCCTAATAAGTTACCTTTAAATGCATATTAATTTTTAAAAATCGTGTGCATTTCTATATATAATTGTTTGCACTTAGTGTATTTATTCATATATTCATTCATCTTCAGTAAGCTCTTTCTCCAGGTCAGGGATGTGGTGGATTTGGAGTCTGTCCCACGAGCTCTGGGCATGAGACGGGATCACACCCTGGATAAATATAAACATAATATTAATACTAAAAAATTATATAATCTTTTATTTATGTACATATGCTAAATATTTCAGTTATTGTAGACTCTGGAATTATAGCACTAAACACAAATATACTGAAATAAGTTATTGCATATAAATCACATGGATAAATAGATTTAATGCTCATTTTAGGAAAATAATGTGGGTATTTATGTTGTTTTGTTTTGTTTTTATCATACGAAGTTATTGTCACCCATCACGATAGAAGGCAATTACATTTTTGTACTTGTTTGGATTGGGAGCAGGTGCTGTGTTCAGAAATTAAAGCAAAAATTGAAGTAATTTTTTGGCCACAGTTCTAACAGGCTACTTTATATATATATATATATAAGGTCACATACTATTTAATAATACTGAGGGGTTTTTGAAGCTCTTTGCTTTAGATTTCAAAAAAATATATGGCTTGTTCAATCAAAAAATAAAACCTGCTAACTTAAAGCAAGTCACAAGATGGCAGTGTTGATTCAGAACTATTCATGATAACTCTTTTTGTCAAGAATTTAATTTGATTAAAGTAGTAACTGTCCAGTCTGGAAACAAAATGTCTGTTTTTTTCTTTCACTATTTTGGCACAAGGTACTGTAGGTCTCAAAGGGTGTACAGATAACAGAAGAAGAATGAAGACTGTTGACAGTTCAATGTATTTTTGAGCAGAAATTTAATTGTCCAAAACACTTCAAGTAATTTGGTTTTGGTGTCTGTATTGAACTTTAGGAACTCTTGTTTTACATTACTAGCACAATGACCTTTGTCTGATAGTACATCCATTTCACACGACATCTCCCTGACAGTTTGACTTTTTAATGATTCCTGTTATTTCACAACACAAACGTAATATAGTAAAGCATCTGGTTGTGTGTCATTTTAGACCTAGGTGTTGTGCTAGAGCCTATGAAGTACCAGCATTGTCATTTACTGTGGAGTTTTAGATGTATTTCTATGTCAAGGAGCACAGAATTAGCTTTTTATATTCACATATTTATGTTTTTCATATATATATATATATGTATGTATGTATATATATATATGTATATATATGTATATGTATATATATATATGTATATATATTTTGCTTTGTGTATATATATATATATATATATATATATATATATATATGTATATATATATATATATATATATATATATATATACACAAAGTAAAAGTGACAGTTCATTTTCAATTTTCATTTATATCATAGCTGGGAAGAAAGAATATAATATTTAAAAAATAATATAAAATGATACCTACAGTATAATATTATTATATTAATTATATTATTAGAATAGAGATAGAGATAAACAGTCACTGGCTCAGTGGCACAAGGACAACCATCGCCATTCTTGCACTGGCTGTTTAGTTCAATTTGTAAAAAGTCCACATTGCGTAGCATAGCTGCCTCACAGCTCCAGGGTCCCCAGTTTGAACCTGAGCTCGGGTTACTGTCTACGCGGAGTTTCACAGGTTCTCCATGTGTTAGAACCCAATATGGGCTTCCTCTAGGTTCACCAGTTTCCTTCCCCTGTCCAAAAACAACTTTTAGATGGACTGGTGACTCTAAATTGCCCTTTAGAGTGTATTCCTGTGTATTCTGCCTTGTGTCCAGTGTTCACAGGATAGGCTCCAGATCCACCATCATGCTTAATGAAGATAAATGAATGAATTGCACTGGCAACAAATTAATACTCTATTTTTGCTCAAAACAAATTGTTTGAATGCTGCTTGACCAAATTTTCAGGTCAGGTTCATTACTGAACAAACCCAAAACATTGCTCAGCACGTATCATCCAGATGGAAACAGTTATTCTGGTCTCATATACTTAAAGATTCTAAAGAATCAGTGTTTGTTTTTAAGTAAAAACATCATGAAACGCTTCAGACCCTGAGCTCAGGCTACTGTCTGTGTGGAGTTTCGCATGTTTTCCCGGGGTCCATGTGGCTTTCCTCCAGGATCTCCGGTTTCCTCCTGTCTCTATATAACATGCCAGTAAGTAAATTAATGACTCCACATTACCCTCCGAAACTATTGGAATGGCAAGGCCAGTTCTTTTGTTTGTGATATACACCAAAGACATTTGGGTTTGAGATCAAAAGATGGATATGATATGTTCTCCTTTCAGTCTCCTCTTCACGAGGTGAAAGGGTTCTCAATTGGGTTAAGGTCTGATGATTGATTTGGCCGATCTAAAACTTTCCACTTTATCCCCCTTATAAAGTCCTTTGTTGTGCTGGCAGTGTTTTGGATCATTGTTTTGCTGCATGATAAAGTTCCTCAAGATTAATTTGGATGCATTTCTCTGTAAATTGGCAGACAAAATGTTCCTGTAAACTTCTGAATTCATTCTGCTGCTACCATCATGAGTTACATCATCAGTAAAGATTAGTGAGCCCGTTCCAGGAGCAGCCATGCAAGCCCAAGCCATGACACTACCTCCACCATGTTTCACAGATGAGCTTGTTTGTTTTGGATCTTGAGCAGATCCTTTCCTCCTCCACACTTTGGCCTTTCCATTACTTTGGTAGAGGTTAATCTTGGGTCCAGAACTTTTCTGGATCATCTCTGTATTTCTTTGTGAATTCCAGTCTAACCTTTCAATTCTTACTGCTGATGAGTGGTTTGCATCTTGTGGTATTGCCTCTATATTTCTGCTCTCAAAGTCTTCTTCAAACTGTGGATTGTGATACCTTCACCCCTGCCCTGTGGAGGTTGTTGGTGATGTCACTGACTGTTGCTTTTGTTTTTGTTTTTTTCACAGCTCTCGCAATGTTTCAATCAGATGTGGTTGTTTTCCTTGCCAACCCATTTGGTGTCTGTTGTTCACCAGTACACCAGTTGTTTCTTTCTTTTCCAGAATATTCCAAATTGTTGTATTCTCTATGTCCAATGTTTGTGCAATGCCTCTGATTGATTTCCCCTCTTTTCTCAGCTTCAGAATGGCTTGCTTTTCTCCCATAGATAGCTCTCTGGTCTTCATATTGGTTTATCCTTTTTTAACAAAGATTGCAGTCTTCACGGGTGAAAACCAAGAGTAGATGTTCAGAGCTATTTATTGTTAAACAATCAGTCTAACAGGACACACCTGGGTGATAAGGAACACCTATCAGCCACATGTTCCAATATTTTTGCTTTCCTAAAAATCGGGTGGTCTGATACAAAATGTTCTATGTTTTATTTTGTTTAACACATTTCTTCTCATATTCGTCTTTTGATCTCAAACCCAAATGTCTTCAGTCTACAGCAAAAACAAATCAATTGGCATTGCCGCTCCAATAGTTTCAGAGCGGACTATACATTGCCCCTAGCCGTGAATGTGTGTGCATGTGTGCGTGTGTGTGTGTCTGTGTCTGTTTGGTGCCCTGTGATGAACTATACACCTATGCAAGGTGTATAAATACATTTATTGACATAAAAGACAGACAGGCTTATTTTTAGTCATGCATGTATATACACTTGGACCTCAATGTATCCCACAGGACACCACATGGGTGTTACATACAGTATGACTACATACAAGCACAAATTGCGGGTGTTAATCTTTTGGATTCTTTTGTTCAGTTCCATTTAGTTGAGTATCGAGACATGACTAAATGCCTCACACCCTGCTGCCGCCTCAGGAGAGGCGGAATATGAATTGGGAGTGAGTATAGAAACTGTTTCTGGCCCAAACCCCTCACCCCTTTCGTCCTCTTTATGCTAAACCCAGACACAGTGGAATAAATTCCTCTCCTTCTCACTGGACACGGCTAATTAACTAGCACTAAGCATGGCTATTAAAGTCTACTTAAACTCTGACCAGCTGTAATAACCTCTATTCCTATCACCACCCACACACACACATACACACACAGTTCTAATAGCCATACCCAATTACCACTGAAGTGCTGGGGGAGAGGGGACGATGAGATCTCCTACCGGAGTAATGAAGAACCTACGGCATACCTGCCTTATCTTCATTCACACACACACACACACACACACACACACACTTTCACCTACATCAGCTAAATGTCAGTAGTGTTTCTTCTCTGTGTGTGTGTGGCATAGAGACAATGGCCAGGGGTCCTGTTCCCAAATTCATGAGCACACACACACGCAAAATGCCCAGTATGCCTAGTAGGATGTTAGTGGATAAAGTCAAAACAGTTTTTCCAATTGGAAAATCATCAACTTCACAGTGGTAACAGTAACTCTGCTTCATGTCACACTGCATCACACCACACCATCATTGATTATTTTCCTATAACCGTATGCCCTGTGTGGGCTTTTTGCTAATCTTATACGCAATACATTCAATACATTCGATATTATACCATAACATGGGCTTGCATGTTAAGATTCTTTACTCAAAATCTTAAAAAGTGTGACACTTATGTGTCTGACTAACCGGATTAGTAAAACTATTTAAGCAAATTTAACACACTTTAAGTCTTCAGTTAACCACACAGCATATGTATATTGCAGTATTATATATTGTATTATATACTTAAATAATTAAAAAAGTTAAGAGTAGCAAACCAGTAAGAGTAGAAAGAGTAGAAGAGTAGAAAATAAAAACTATTAACACAATGAATATATTTTCTCTATGGGAATCCATTTGATAAATATTGTATATAGCCTTATAAAGTCCTTCCTTACTGTATAATATTTATAATACAGGTTAGATTAATGCTGAAGTATTGAAAAACACATGAACGTGAAGGTTTATTTCACCATATTTACACATTTGAATTCAAAAAAATATGTGACATCATCTGACGTCTGAATATGTTATCACCTGTGAAACTGTGTCACGTCATATCCTCATGTACCTCATGACCTACAGAAAAAAAAAATCGCAAGTGAGAAAAGGAAAAGCACATGTGGAAAAATAAAAACACATACACTCCATGTGAAACAAATAACATGAAAATGAACGAATCATGAGAAAATCACAGGAGAAAAATAAAACCATAAGCACTGCATAAATAACATGTTTATATACCACGTGTAAAATTCACGTGAAACTTGTTATTGTACATGTGGAGTTTGGGTGACTTTTCTGTAATTGTATACACACACACACACACACACACACACTAGACTGTTATGCTTAGAGCACTGAAACACAGACATGGTAATGTTAAGTGAATAAGGTTCATGACACTTACAGTATATGACAAATACACACACACACACACGCACAAAAAGAGAACGTATTACTCGATATAGTGTGTGTGTGAGGCTTCATCTTCACTTGTCAAAAGTCCTTCCAACCTGACAGCAAAGTGATCCCTGCAGTGATGCCCATCACTTTCACTCTCACACTTACATGCACACACACACTTTCGTTTATTTTCTCTCTCATACACACACACACGCACACACACACAGTCACAGACATACGCAGGGATCGATTGAGATGTGTGTTGCTCACTGTGGACAGGTCTGGCCTAATCTCTCTGAGTCCCTGTTCTCCCTAGGAGCCCATTATGAGCACGCGCCTTGTATTAGCCCATTAATCTGCTGATGGTGTGGCACGTTAGATTCCTTCCCCCTCCCTCCCGAGGGAAGGTGTTTGTCATGATGGATTGAGCCTGTGTGTTTGTGTGTGTCTTTGTGTGTGCATGTGAGCGATCTCCGTCTCTTTGTTTGACCAGAATTTTAAAAAAAGATGGAGAAACAATATCTTACTTTGCTCTCTGTCTCGCTTGGAGTCTGGTCCTGCCCTCTGAATGAATTCTGATATACAGTATCATCTTGCTTTAGTCAATAAATTCAGACAAAACTATGATAATATCATATTAATGTTAACATGGTATTTGCATACAACCAGACCATTTTACACAGAATGATGTTAAATATCATATAACATAATCATATATTAAAAATCAAATAAAAAAATCAACTTTAAATAAGATAAAAACCTAATGCTTCAGTAATGTAATCATTGTAAACATAAAGTTAGCTCTGAATTTCATCTGATATTTTTGTTCTTTTAAGTAGGGTACTGGATTACTTTGTACAAAGTAAAAAAAAAAAAAACAGGATATGTTTTTAAAATCTTTCATATTTCAAGAATTATGCTGCACTGATGTTGGTATTGGATAACATTAACAGTACAATTGTTTCATATTCCCTTATTATTACACAATTATTTCAAATTCCAGTTCATGTTAATGATGATTTAAATTAATGTAAATTATTTGGTAATGTTTTTTTGTGCCATAGTCAGGAGTCCGAATCCCCAAGATGCCACAGCCATCCGTGGCCGGGAGCAAAGGAAACTAAATTGGTATGTGCTCTCTGAGTGGGAGGGATGCAATACTCTCTCACCCCTGTCAATCACAAAGACACTAGCCAATCATAGGCATCTGTGAGCCCATGTATGTAGAAGAGGGCAGATAGCGTTTTCTTCCAAGTGTGTTACACTGCCCTGTGATGCAGCATGAGCAGCAGTTTGGAAAGATGTGGTTGGCTGGCTTCACGTGTCTCAGAGGAAGCCTTCACCTTTCCCGGGTTCCAGTTGGTAGGTGTCACATGATAGGGGAAAGCTGGCAGGTGGGTGGCAGTTGGCATGTGGAAGAAAAATGAAGGGGGGAAAAAGAATGTCAATTATTTATCCTGTACTGTGAAATGCAGTGCTTTGTATTATGTTATATTATGTTTGTAAATTAAATGCATTAAAAGTGGTAGTTGTAGTTTTGGAATGTTTAAGATGGAGTAAAAGATATCTAATTAAAAGAACAATGCCCGTGATTCCTGGAGTGTGCGAGTACTATAACTGATCTTAAACTAGCTATGTACATATACCGAAATAGTATAGTCATAAGTATATTTTAACTGCAATTGACATACACTGACGTGAAAACTAAAGAAATTTCATAGCTACCAAGACATTATTATATTTTACAAATATAGTCCCTTAAATAACATTACATGGTTATTTGTCTTCCTGCCGGTCTAACACTTTTTTTTCTAATACATCTATTGTACACCTGTCTCTTGTTTGCTTTTCTGTATTTTGTCTTTTCTGTGTTAATGCAGGTGTACTCAGCTAATCTGATGGCTTCGACCAGGGCTGTTGGAACACAAACACTGGCGTGTTTTCCGATCAATAGCTCCATTAAACACGAATTAGTGCTAACTTGATCAAACAGCATGCCTTAGTGCCAATCTCTGTCAATTACCATGGTAACTGTGAGAGGCTCTTCTAACCGGCTCCAGGAGCCACTCGATCCTCAACGGGAGACGCCAATCACTCTCCACAGCCCGCAGCAAGAGCAGAAGATGAGAAGAAGAGAGAGAGAGAGAAGAGAGAAAGGAAAGAGAGAGAGGGGAAGTAGTCTCCATGGCGTACTCCTCCAGCACATCTCCAACTTCAAGAGTTCTAAGATGGAGGGAGGGGAGGATGTGGGGAAGAAAGCCATTTCTTATTTTCTAAGTCAGCTGGATGGTGGGAAGATTTCTGTGACTGTGGCGTTTGCATTTGATCCTGTCATTAGTGTGTCCACATACACATACACACACATTTTGTGCAAATCTACCACTTACATAATACAAATGCACGATTAACACATCATGTACCTTTGGTAATTGGTTTTGTGGTACAAATAGTTCATCAAAGTCATTCAAACTCTTAATATAAAATTATTTACGGCCTTCATAATATAATCCTAGTAAATAACTGTGTAAATGTCTGTGTAAGGTCCTCAGCTAAACATATTATCTGTAGTACGCTATCCCATATAATATATAGCGTGATACAACAGCACAGTGGTGTTGAATTCTCTAATCTGATTGGTCAGAAGGAGAAGGTGTGGATTAATTTTCAGTTTTATATAAGTTATAGTTTCTACAGTAACAACTAATTCACAGGGACTTGTATGGTGGATGCTCCATATAATCTAAGTTATTATTTTTTGTTATTATTTAACAAAAAAGCCCACAATGTAGTGAAATTAACTTCGTATATAACAGTCAGTATATTTTCCGACATGGGAAGCAATACCAAGAGGGTGATCCAAAGAGGTCAGGCACAGCTCAAAGGCACAATAGACATAAACAGGCTGACAAATCCAAAGGCCACATACAAATGAGAGAACAGGATAAGGAGGCAAGATCTAGGCAGAATATCACAGATCGGAAGTTTCACAAACTAATACAATCAGCATTATGGTATATGTGACCATGGGCTATATATAGAGAGCAAACAGGAAATGAGGGTAACCATAGAGAGTTCTCATATACGCTCTGGTGGCATGGAGGTGAAACATCATGGGCTGACATAACAACTCCTTACTTAACACATACTGTAACACAGTATAATATTGTGAAAAATTACTCAAAGTGGGGAACATCTTAGTATAACACGTAATCCTAGCCTAACACTGGGCAGCTGTTATCACTCTGTACAGTCTTCAGTTAAACACAGTATACTATATAGTGTAGTATTATAAACAGTACAGTTTAGGGATCTGTGTCACAAATACTTCTTCAAAGTGATTCAAACGCTTAATGAAATATATCATATATCTCTGATCATTAACAAATAAGCACTTAAATTCGTCTACTTCAAATTCTTCTTAACAAGAATAATATAGAACTGTCAAGAGATTTCATTTTCAATACCCATTCTTTAATTCTTTGGGTCCCTGGAGGACTAGTGGTTAGGCCTCCGTGCTCTCACTGCTGCAGCCCGGGTTCGATTCCCGGCCAGGGATCCGACCCCAGCCACTGGGGTTGCACAAAACAGTGCACTCCCAGTGCTGGTCCCAAGCCCAGATAAAATGGGGGAGGGTTGCGTCAGGAAGGGTATCTGTGCCAAATCAAATATGTGGACCAATGATGCGCTGTGGTGACCCCTAACGGGAGTAGCCAAAAGAAAAACAACAATAATCCGTTCATTAACTCTACAGTATAGGAAGAAAGAGACCAAGCCTCAGACTCCTGTTCTTAGCTGACAGGAGTGGACTCTGATGTGGTCTTCTGCTGTTGTAGCCCATCTGCCTCAGTGTTTAATGTATTGTGCATCCTGAGATGCTTTTCTGTGCACCACGGTTGTACAGAGTGAGTTACCGTAGGCTTCCTGTCACCTCGAACCTGTCTGGCAATTCTCCTCTGACATTTCTCATTATCAAGGTGTTTCTGCTCGCAGAACTGGACGTTTTCTGTTTTTCACACCATTCTGTGTAGACTCTAGAGACTGTTGTGTGTGAAAATACCAGCAGTTTCTGAAATACTCAAACCAAATTGTCTGGCACTAACAGCCATGCCAAGGTCAGTCACTGAGTTCACTTTTTTTAAACATTAACCAAAGCTCTTGACCTGTATCAGCACAATTTTATGCATGGTACTGCTGCCACATGATTGGCTGATTGAACAACTGCAGGAATGGGCAGGTCTCCCTATGGTTGTGCAGAGACAATACTATAGCAGCTGGAGGTATTCATGGACAGTTGTGTAGCACAATAAATCAGAGCAGTGCAATAAATAACTAATACTAGCGGCATTGTTAACTGCTCAATGGTTTAACTGCTTGTTCTCCTTATTCACACAGCATCATTTGGCTAATCGGTTCTTTTACTGGAGTAAGTCGCAGATGAGTGTAGCTCCAGGCCTGTGTATTTGATATATCACACCTTCGCTATTACACAGACATGTTATCTTAATAAAATAAAACCAATCATTACTGTAATCACAAGCACTGATGAGGTAGGTTATCTTTATCATTATCACCCCCCTCCCCTACACACACACACACACAGTGGTATGAGGAATGCCCTGTCGTGGTGTGTGTTGCTGTAATTGATGCAGATATGAAAATAGCCCACAGTAAAAGTGATGGCACTGCAGGTCCTCCATTGGCCTTTGTAACAATGATGAATAAATATCATCAGGCAATATAACTCTTCCAGTGAACAGAATACACACTTTTGGAACTATACCAGTGTGTAAAGGTGGTTTTGTATATTATTAGACTGTATATAGATTATGTAAATCACACCATATCAATATATCAAGGAATGCAAGATCTGAAGTTTTAAATCAGATTTAAATCAGAGAAAGAAGAAAAGGGGGAGGAGATAGGAAGATAATTGTGTGAAGAGAAAGGAAGAGTACAGAAATGGCATGATGAATAGAGCAACGACTGGGAAAATAAAAATGAAAATACAAGCTCTCTGTGCTTTTGTCCAGTCTGACCCTCTCTGCTGACCTCCGGTATCCCATCATCCCCCGCATAGTGTGGGACAGATGTGTGCTGTGCTGTAGAGTGCTGTGATTTCCCATGTGTTCTCCCCTCACTGAACCTCTAATTCTCTCTCTCCTCTCCTTCCATCTCTCAGGCTCATAGATTCCTGAATGAGGCTCAGAAGGTAATTGAATATGTTACGCCTCTGTTTAGATGATAACAGAGAAAGAGAGATGGATCAGACACCTGCTGTTTGTTGTCATTTATGAGAACACTTATGAAACTTTTAGCATTGTAGTAGGTCGTATTGATACATAAGTGTTAGAATGTGTGAGAAAGGATGCAGGCTTGCACAGAGGGTAGCACTGCTGCCTCACAGCTCACGGGTCCCTGAGCTCAGGTTGTGGAGGTGTGCGTGTTCTACATGTTTGTTTGTGGTTTTCCTCTGGGTTCTCCAGTTTCCTCCCACTGTCCAAAACATGATTGGCCACTCTGTGTGCTGGTGTAGACTGGTGTGCCATCCAGGCTGTGTTCTGGATCCACCACAAGGCTGACAAAGTTGTTGCTGAAGATGACTGAATCAATAACAGTGTTGGATCATTTTAAAAAAGAATCTTATTGAGGACAAATTCAGTGTGTTTGGGGGCCTAATGTCAATAAATGAATCTTGCTACACATATTATAGTCTACATTTATGAACACACACACACACACACACACATACACACACACAGATGGGAAGTTGCCCCAAGCTGTGATTATCTGTGCAGGCAGCAAAGGGACCTCTCACATGCCTTCTAACCCCTGCCTGCCAATAATTAGCCTGAGTTAATTACAGCCTTACTGCAGGTTAAACTAGTGAAAAAAATCACCCAAGAGATATGGTTATATCACACACACACACACACACACACACACACACTTGTACATACCTCCTGAGACTGGTTTTATGAGCTCAGTGTCTATGCTCAGAGCAGAGTTTGACAAGGGTCAATATAAGAGTGATGGCAGTTCAGACACACACACACACACACACACACACACACTCACACACACACACACACACAATGTTATGCCTGCACCTACATCTGCCCCTAACCTTAATTTTATATCTAACTGATAGCCATAATTATTATTTTTTTTCAATAAAATAAAAACAGCTTTCCTCATAGGCACCAGTTAAAGTGCCCCACGAGTTCAAAATAATCTTGTACTACTATCATCATGGGGACATTCAGCCGTCATAAAGACACATACACACACGCACACACACGCACAGAAATGGCTTCTTAAAGCAGCAATGCAAGGACATACTGGAAGAACCAATTAAGAAATGGCTTAAGGTCCCAACATTCTTAGGGGATGCGTTTCTCTCACTCAAACTACCCCTTTCTCACTTTCTTCACGTTCTCTTCTCTCTTTTCCTTCTTGCTTACTTTCTATTCCCTTTTCAATATTCAAGCATAGGATGTTTTCATCTACGAACACACACACACAAACTGTAACACACCCCTGTAATAACCTCACACAGTTTCAACTGCTCACTGCTGTTTTTAAAAACCCTGTTAACTGCAGGAACTTAACAATTAGCCAATTAACAGTTACAGTCTATCACTCAACACTCTCAACACTCTGTATGGGACCACCTCTTCTCTTCCAGCACCACACTAATTATGTATCACTACCATGAACATCTGGAATACAGTTAGACATATACACCAGACATATATAGACATTTTTACAAATAACATTTAATGTTTGAAGTATGTTTTAAGGATTGGTCTGGCACACAAATTAGTAACAAGAAGGATTACATTGCTGGGCAAAAAAAAAAAATGTACCAAGCCCAAAATGGCAAATATTAAGCTTTTAATGGTCTTAACAACAAATCATTGGTCAGAAAATGAGCAAGAATTAAACAAATGCACTCCTGAGACCTCCTGTGCCACAATTTGCTTATTTACTTTTGCTGCAGTGAAGTGTTTGGGGAAAAGCTAGAAACAGGGAAATTCACTTATATAGTCTTCTTGTGTGCGAAGGTTAAATCATGATAATGATTAAAATGTTTGATGTAGAATTCAAACTAACACGTCTGTTTTTTCTTAAAAGATTCGTCATTATTTGGTTATCTGCCACACCAGATGCAGCCCATCAAGGGCCACAACATTTAGGGCTTAAGCATTTAAAGTAATCAAAGGGGAAAGCTATCCCGTAGTAAGTTCCTTTATCTATTTGTTTAATTCTTGCTAATTTCCTGATCAAAGATTTATTGGTAAGATCATTAAAAGCTTCATATTTTGCCATTTTTGGCTTGGCCCATGTTTTTTGCCCAGGAGTGCAGACTTCTTGGTGGTAGAGGCATCCCCGTCAATACTGTTGGCATCGAGTTCGTGTTTATTTTCAATTTATCGTCCATGTTGTCTTCTGTGTATTATTAATATAGTGAGACACAGAGCTCTACTTTCTTTCTTCCTCAGAAACTGCTCTTTTTCATGTTCGTTTTTCTGAAATTTCTGATTGGTTAATGTGACGCCGTGGTGTTCTCTAGTGTATACGTTCACGTTGTGTGCCAATGATGCCTTGACGTGCTCAGAGATACACAGTCTCAGAAGGATAAACCAGCCCTAAGATGCCGCTATTATGCAAGTGTCACTGCTGTTCTGAAAATGGTCCAGTGCTCCCAGTAATATTCCCTGTTATCTCATTGAAGGAGTTTGACATATTGTGCACAGAACCAAGATGGGCTACAGTCAGTCAGGTACTTAGCTTCATATAGATTTGAACACCAGGTATCAGTTTTCAAACTTACAAGCACTTGTATGCTTGAACAGGTGTTTGATTACTAATAAAAAATAAATCAGTGCTCCACATTATCTTTATAACAGCTGCCTCCATGCAGTCGGCTTCACAGTTTTACCCTGTAGCTTCTTAATTAAATCCCTGGCATGAACATTTCTTTTTTCCTCTCCAGTCTCACCAACACACAAACACACAAGTACACGTTGTCTTACTAAGTCTGTTGTATATTTACGCTTTTGCTGTGTTTTGAATGAATGCGTGGCCCTTGTGCCCTCTCTCTTGGCCGTCTCTGTAATTCCCGCACTTCCATTAACCGCTGTATTGATAACAGTCATTAGCATATTTATGGTGATAGCAGGGCTGTTATTGTTTGTGCCGGTTATTAATCTTCCTTCCGAGCAACTGATCTGACAGCTCAATCTATTCTGCCATCGCACCGCACACTCACACACTCGCGCCACACTGTGCTTTTGTCTAGAGGTAAATAGGTGGAGTGTGTGCATGGAGGGGACGAGGGAAGAGGGAGGAAAGAAGTGTGATTGACGCGACCCCTACTCAGGTGAGAAGCTTCCTTCCAGCTGGGCCGTGGGCATTACTGACACCCTGCCAGCCGCTGCCAGTCTTGCGTGATTGTTCTAACTGATTACGCTCCCCTGAGGTGGACTCACAAACACACACACTATTTATTTGACATAAATGTATCACACACAAATGCATATTTGAGCCAGATGTTTGCTTCTGGCTGAGCCTACCATCTAGTGCACAGCATGATAGTAGTAGGACACGTGCGGGTTGGTTGGTTTGTGTGTGTGAGGTGGCTGGGTGGTAGTGGATGGATATTTGGGGTTGCTGTAATGTGTTTGTGCGAGGGTGTATATCTGACTAATCGGGGCTCTCTGGAGAGCAGTGAATACGGAGTGTCACTCTCACCGGCTGATTGACAGCTTGTTGATTAGGGGTCGGCTGAGGGCTGGAAACGAGCCAGTATCACCAGGGGCAATCAGCGGCTCCCACGGCTCATACTCTCTTTCGCTCTCTCTCTCTCTCTCACAGACGCAGACACACACACACACACACACACACACATACCAAGAACTCTAGAGGCAACAAGAGCTGATCATCTGAGACCAAAATGTGCTTGAATGGAAGAAAAAAGGAAGAGAAAACCCTCAGTGTGGATGAACCAAGTGTAGGATCAGCTTAAAATGTCTGGGCCAAGTGCAAATTATTGTACCTAGTTTACTTTGAAAATACACACATACACACACACACACACACAAACTCTTACCCACATTTGTATAGCAATGCTCAAACTCCCAGTACAAAATTATTAGCTGCCTTAGTGTACACTTTTGAGAGCAGTCTTAATCTCTTCGCACAAAACCCTCATATGAACGAGGTGTATTTGTTAAGGCGCACTAAACCTCTTTGGCTGCAAAGGAGAATTTTCTGATTTTATCATTTATCATCTTCAGTGATAAATATCTGCCTTTATTGAGCCTATCATTCCGCCCATAATGTTGCACAGTGATATATTAGTGATTGCTTTAATAAAGCGCCGCAGCGAGATTGTTTTATGCTACAAATGTAAATCAAAACCCATGCCACACAGTACATCAATTACCCAGGCTAGAAAAATGCTAATAGCGCCGAATATTTTATGGAAGCAGTAAAATTTGAAATCGTATACCATGTAAGAAAACACTAAAAGGCAGGTCATGAATACAAATAGTTTGAGGCTTGTCTTTTACATGCAGCAGGGATGAGCTATCACTCTGCATGTATGTCTGGAAGTGTGTGTGTGTGTGTGTGTGAGAGAGAGAGAGAGAGAGAGAGAGAGAATATTTTAACTAGTTTAATCCAGCCTGGCAAGACTTTGTTGAGGAATGAGTTTTTATAGCATGTGTGCTGCCATATACTGGCAGGTGAACAATTAAAGGAAAAAAAACAACATAAGGTGTCTTATTAAGCTGCCGGACCATCATACTGTTTTTGCTGACAGTCTGATCACATCCTGCAATATCATTCTCAATATCCTGAAGAACATTTGAGCTTCTGTTTTATCCTACACATCACACTAGCAGTACAAATATCTTAGTCAATAAATGTGTGCATTCCACCATAATTTCCAACCCTGTTTCTACAGAAACACTAGTGTGACTGTAGCTCCTGCCATCCATTCCCCAGTAATGAACTCATGTAGATCATCTCTTCAAACTATACAATTAATTGTTTGGTACTGAACAGAACATGAAGGTTACATATAGAAGCAAGATGTAATCACAGTGGCCAGTCACCTTTCAACCTTGAAAAAATTAGTGCTTTGTGCCAAGGACAAAAAGTTCAAATTTTGTCCAGAGAACCTTTTTCCACATTTGTTGAGTCTCCAACGTGACTTCTGGCAAACCTCAAATGGGATTTCCCAGCTTTGTTGAGGGTCTGGATCATGGTTGTCCTGCACCTAACAGCTTCTCCCAACTGAGCTGTGGATCTCCTCCCTCCTTACCCAGCCACTGACTTTTGGTGGATGGCATCTTGCAGGCAGAGTCACACTTGTGCCGTACCACATAACACTTTAATTGCACACAGGTTGACTCTTTTTATTATTTTTTAATTAATTAATAACTTTGCAAGCTATATTGAATACCCAAATTTTAGTATTATGGGTTCCTTTCTGTAGATACATGACATATAATCCTAATTACGTTCAATTCCATTATATACACTATATGGCCAAAAGTTTGTGGACACGTGACACTCATATGTGGGCCTTTCCTTAACTGTTGCTGCACACAATTGTATAGGATGTCTTTGTATGCTGTAGCATTACAATTTCCCTTTGCTGGAACTAAGATGCCCAAACCTGTACTAGCATGACAATATCCCTGTGCACAAAGCAAGATCCATGAAGACATGGTTTACCAAAGGTTGGAGTGGAAGAACTGGAGTGGCCTACACAGAGCCCTGACCTCAACCCCACTGAACACCTTTGGGATGAACTGGAACACTGACTGCATCTCAGGCCTCCTCACCCAACATCAGTGCCTGACCTCACTAATGCTCTTGTGGCTGAATGAACACAAATCCCCATAGCCACGCTCCAAAATATAGTGGAAGGCCTTCCTAAAAGAGTGGAGATTATTATAACAGCAAAGGTGGACTAAATCTGGAATGGGATTTTCAGAAAGCACATATGGGTGTGATGGTCAGGAGCCCACAAACTTTTGGCCATATAGTGTATGTTGTAAGCTCAATCTGGTGAATACTTGCTAGGGTAAGTATACACTGTACTGTATATTGATTTATACCTGTTAAATTCTCTATTCTGATTAGTCCGAAGGTGTTGATTAATTGTTTCCCTCTCTGACAGTAGTGCTGGCTGTCATTCAAATCACAGGATTATATTAACAATCTTGTTCTAATACATTATCTACAGCTAACTCACAGGAACTTGTATGGCAGACAGTTCACATAAACAAACTAAAAAATGTGTGTAATTGTTGCAGTGGTATTTATTTAGCATTTTTGGAAGGAGTCTCCAGTGTCAACTTCATAACAGTCAGAGGTAAATGTGTAGGTTTTCCAACACAGGAAATTCTGTGGCTTGGCCAGTACCAAACTTTCATTTATTATTTTTCTATATACTGTATGTCAAACACACTCCCTTTGGCTTTCAATTTTAATCAGTATGATAGGAAACTAATTTT
This sequence comes from Pangasianodon hypophthalmus, assembly GCF_027358585.1. Lineage (NCBI taxonomy): Eukaryota > Metazoa > Chordata > Actinopteri > Siluriformes > Pangasiidae > Pangasianodon > Pangasianodon hypophthalmus. The sequence continues at coordinate 7,603,504 of NC_069731.1, read as the reverse complement.
TATACATAAAGCACCAGTAGCATATCAGAGCAAGATATAGTTGCTGAGCTGGACAAAGCCTTTCGGAGCGAGATATCTTGACTGGTGGTGACTGAGGCAATAACTTTCATGCAGGTTTCATCTCATTGTATCACTGTGCTGACAATCACCAGCTCCAACATGCCACACAAAAACAATGATCTTTGGTTGTTCTGCACATCAATCAAATGGCCTTATCTTGTCAACGTAGGCAGTTCATGGCGAAATTGGGTAAAGGAACCCAGTATACTGTCTGCTGAGATTTGTGTTTGTAGCACTCCTGAGTACTAGCACTTGTTCTCACACTTGTTTTTCACATTTTTCACATTCAAAACAAAGTTTGCATCCAAAGAGCTGATAATTGTATGAGAAAGAGATTACAGCAATGCTCTGTAACCTCTGCATTCTCTAAAGGTTATCATGTAACACTTCCCTGTGATATATGCCCTTGATAGTCTCATAAGCACTCTCTAATAATGCATGATTAAGACCCAATCAACGCCCAGATAAGCTCAAGACCTTAATAAGTCTTGTGTTAATGAGACACAAGAAATTGTGCTCTGAAACTGCCAAAAAGACAGATGCGCAGGCCTGAGCGACAATATACAGTATCCAACGCTAATAAGAAATTAAAGATGGTGCTGTCTACATGAAAAATATTAACTTGTACCTCCAGCTTTTCATCTTTAACAAAAACACATTTTGGTGCTTGGGGTTTTCCCTCAAATGTATTTACAGCCACCCAAGTATATCTTGTCTCACTTCAAAAGCTTTTTTCTTACTCGTGAACACCAAATGCTGTAAATATAAATGGTCTGTAGATTTTTAAGAAAATAATGTCATGTTTCAAATTTGTCTCTGATGATAAATTGGATGATGTTAAGGATCAGAACCAGGAGATGGAGAGGCAGAGAAAGCAGAGCAGAGCAACAGTAGCATAATAACAACCAAGACGAGAGAGAGAGAAGAACATGATAGACCTCATCAGAGAACTCAACTCTTCTCCCCTCAGATGCTGCTGATATGTCTCAGTGTTTAAGTCTAGGCTGAAAACATACTTGTTTAGTCAAGCCTTTTGGGAATAGTTTTTTCTTAGGTAAAGGAGCAGGTCTGGAGGATTTACATGCATAGATCGTTGGGGTGATCTGGGATGTTTGGATGCTGTCGTCCCCCACACTCGTGCGTTCACTCAGGTTTGTTGATGGTGGAGTGTCTGGCTGCTTTATATCCCAGTGTGCCGTCATGTCTGTGTTACCTTCTGGCTCTCCCTTTTAGTTATGCTATCACAGCTATTCTTGTCGGAGTCCCTGCTTGCACTCTGCAAGTACGTTATCCTTAACCATTATGGGACAAAGGCTTACCTAACAATCTCTCCCTCTATCTCTGTCTCTCTCTTTGTCAAGCTATACATGCTACTCCTGAGATACCAGTGATCCTGATCCCTTCTGCTTCCCGGACCTGCCCGATCCATCCTGATGCCTTACTTCTGGTTGGAGTTCTCATCGGCTGAGATCGCTCGCTGCTGCTGGGGGTGGCCCCACATAGACAGCCTGAAGATCATTGGGATTGCTGGGGATGGTGCCACTTGGGGGCCGGGGAGTTGGCTTGGGGATCTCATATGGAGAGTTGTACTGTAATGGCTTGGGACTGCGATTGCTGTTGTTGGCTTTGGGGCTGCACTTGCCACGAGCAGCTTCGTACTCAGGACTCCCTCAGTGGACAGTGGATAGGTTTAACAAACCAGACTGAAAACTGTGATGAATTTACTGGTTGCACAATTGCACTATTTGTCCATTTAGTACACAGTTACAGAAGGGATTTATTTATAATTGCACTATCCGTTGTCACCCAGATGAGGATGGGTTCCCTTTTCAGTCTGGTTCCTCTCAAGGTTTCTTCCTCATATCGTCTCAGGGAGTTTTTCCTTGCCACCGTCACCTCTGGCTTGCTCATTAGGGATAAAGAGTCTTGTAAAGCTTCTCATTCCCTATTAATTGACTCGTTAAATACAGCTGAGGTCAAACCTTTACATATGCTATTAAGGAACATGTATGGCATGCGATTTCAGAGATTTCTGCAACTGTTCTTTTTCTGTGATCAGAACACGTTAGGAACTAAAAAATTTAAGCTATATTTTTTAAAAATGTATTTAGGATTTTCTTAAAATTAGACAAAATCTGCTGGGTCAAAATTATAGATACAACACACCTAAGATTTGGTTACATGTCCCTTAGCCCATTTCACCTCAATCAGCTGCTTGAAAGCCATTAATACACTTCTGCCAAAACTCATGAAAACTTTTGACCTCAGCAGTATCTGAATTTGGTTCTTAGCTAATAATATACAGTAAAATACAGAGGTGCCAACATCTACAGTTCCGCTGTGGCATTTCTTTGAAATTTACTGAAGGGGAAAGGATGTGAAATGTGAACAGTGAACTTTGACCTGTGAAATCATGAACCTCAGTTTTGTGAACCAGCAGAAAAGAAGAGAGCAGGGCCGTGGTCTCTTTGGTCAATAAAAGCTCTGTTTATGATGTTTATTATTTATGCTGTTAACATGGAGCCTTCTCGTCCACCGACATGCGCTAGGGTTTTGTGGAAAAATTCAGTTTTTTCTCTCTGCCTGCTAGCATTGTCTTGTTAACAATGTTCACACCTCAGAAAACAGTATTACATCCCTCAAAGTTCCACTGAAATCACAACTTCACTGTTAAGCTATTGCAAAATTAACACCAAATAAGTCAGTTTGCATTCTAAATTACAGAAAATAGGTACCATGATGCAGTGGTTAGTGTTGCTGCCTCACAGATCCAGGGTCCTGAGCTAAGATTACTGTCTGTGCAGAGTTTTACATGTTCGCCCTGTGCCCATACAGGTTTCTTCTGAGTTCTCCGGTTTCCATCCACTGTCCAAAAAACAAGTAGGCTCCACTAAATTGCCCCTAGGTGTGAATGAGCGTGTGCTTACGTGGACTAGAGTCCCACCCCAGGTGTATTTCCTCCTCATGCTCAGTGTTCCCAGCTTGGGTGACGGATTCACCACTAAACTTATGAGGATAAACCAGTTACTGAAGATGAATGAAACTAGTGAACCAATAAATACCAAAATCTGACTGGAAAATATGGTATTGTCCAAAATAATACAAAAGAGAAAAGAGCCAGAATCCTGGAAAACTCCCAGAGACAGGAGGTATAGTGGTGGAGTTCATATTTAATAAAAAAAAAAACAAAAAAAAAACACACACTTCAGGTTTAAATCAAGCCCACTTTGGATTTAAATTGGAATACAGATATTTTGGAGCAATAAACAGATACAGATAGTGACATAACACCTCTAATAAGTAGCAAACACAATATTGTTCACCAATTCGTTTAATGATGACAACAGTTTCATCAAATTATTGACAAGGAAGCAAACAGTCAATAACAATCCCAAACCCATATATATAAATTAAAGAGGTAATAACATCTTAATAGGTCTGCTACTTAGCAAAATAACAGCTCTGTAAACATCTTTCAGTGATATAACTGCACAAACGCTAGGATACTTGAAGGTCTGCATGAAGATCGACTTCTGTCCCATAACCTCTCTATTAGTTCGTGGATAAAAGACATCCACATACACACTCTGAGATGGTCCAGCAAAGTAGAAATCATTAACCTCTGAGTCAGCAGCTGTCCACATTCTGGCTCTGTCCTGTACTGTCACTCCATCTCCAGTGTTTGACAGGTCAATTCCCTACATGTTCACGGCTCTCTTCTTTAATTAGAGAGTGCACTCTTTCAGCACCAGGTCAGTGGAATAACGGGAGGATGTCGAAGGATCAGTTGATCAAACTGATGACATATTGGTAAAGCTGATCGGTGAAAGCTTGCAAAGAGAAGCGCCCTAGCACCCTTTCCCTTCCTGCCTTCCCTACGCACTGCTTGAGCTCCGGGTCAACCACAAATCGCTGCATGGCTTCGGCAAAGCTCTCGGCTGTGGGCTGGCACAAGAAGCCCGTCTCTCCGTCCGCCACAGACTCCAGAGGTCCTCCAGAGGCTACGGCAATCACGGGGCATTGCATGTACATGGCCTCAACAGGTACGATTCCAAAGTGCTCACCGCTGGGCGTGTAAAGGACACAAGTGCTTTTGCTTAGCAGTGCCACCTTCTGGTGGTCAGAGAAGGAGCGCAGAAAGGTGACGTGCTCCTCCAGGCCAAGAGAGGCGGCCAGAGAACGCAGCTCAGCATAGTGCTGTACGTTCTCAGCCACCCGATCGTCATAGCCACCTGCCATAACCAGGTGTACCTGGTCCCAATGGCGAGTTGAAATCTGCTCCTTCAGTGCAGCCAGTGCTTGCAATGCTAACGGCAGATTTTTCTTTCTCTCATAGCGATTAATTGAGAGAAAAAGGAAGCGCCGGTGCTCAGGGATCAGCCCGTCAAGGTCTCCCACTTTCTGATCGAAAGAGGACGTGTTCAGAGAGGGGTAAAGGACATCTGTTTGGATCGCAGCCAGGTTGGGGAAGGTCTGTTTGAAGATGTTGGCGGTGAATTTGCTGTTGACTACGACGAGGTCGGCCATGCCGGTTGTGAACTCCTCCAGGCGGTCTATGGGCGCACGGTAGAGACGCTTGAGCAGAGAACGCCGCTCTGTTAGCAACTGGTCCGGGAAGTGGCAGTAGAAGAGGACCTTCTTCCTGTGGCGTGCCAGACGCAAGACAGGAATACATGCAGACACCTAAGAGAGACGTTTAACAAATAGTTTAATTAGTAACCTGTTTTATCCTTGTTTCCTCATGTTATGTTTGCAATAGCAAAACTTGGACATGGAAACAACTTTAAGTTTCAAAAATATCCACAAAAACTACTTTAACTGTTTCAGAGAATGACTTTTTGTGTGTAAATTTCCAGTTTTGAAGAGCAACTTCAGTGTTGAATATCACAGTGTAACCACAATCTTAGTAACAACTGATCCATAACTACTTAAGTGCTTATCGGCTCCATGTGGACTGGAGTGCCACATGGCACAACACAGTGTAAAAGAGGCAAAGACAGAGAGAATAAAAGTTTACCTGGTCACAGAAAACCACGTCATACTCCTCTCCGCTCAGAAACACCAGGTAGAGAGCTACATAAATCATGCGCAGGTAGGCACAGATGGCATGGAAGTACCCACACACACTGGTGGGCAACCAGTCGCCAACACACACCACGGGCAGGTCTGGCGAGAGTGTTTCTGAGAAGCAGTGCTGTGAATCATAATGCGCCGTCCAGATCTGGACACTGCATCCACGGGAGCGCAGGGCTACAGCTGCATCCACCACCAGCCGCTCGGCACCTCCTATTCCCAAATCAGGGTGCAAAAAGACCACTCGCACCATGCTGCTGCTGCAACACAATGTAAAGCAAAAGATTTTAAACCCCTACGTCAGGACTATTCAGCTTCACTAACAAGTCAGCCAAACTGGAAAATCATGCACTGTATGATGATTAGAGCAAGCCAGAATAGGTACTACTGAGGAAAAAAAAATTCTGCCTTTTTCGTATAGCTGCATTGCATTTTGGAACTTTGACTTCACCATCTCTAAGTTGGATTTCTCATTAATGACACTGAATGTCACTGGAAAATGGTTAGTGAGAAAACAAGCTTTTGCGCTTTTTTTTTTTTTATAGGAACTAAAAGCAAAATCTGACCGTTATCACTTAGTTTGAGTTTGTTCATTATTTTGTCTATTAAACTATATGTGTCTTATATTTCAGCATACACATATTTAATGTGTTTGAAGGCTGAGGTTTAGTTTAATTAACATGGCCTTTCTTTGTCTCACAAGTTTCATATTTGTCTGCCAACTCAGAAAATTTGTCACTAGATCACCATTCTTCCCAACAACCAATCACTGATCAACATTATTCCCAAAAGACTGATCACTGATCAACATTCTTCCAAAAGACCAATCAGTTATCAACATTATTGTCAAAGCCCAATCAGTTATCAACATTATTCCTTATGACCACTGATCAACATTATTCCCAATAATCAATCCCTGATCAACATTATTTCAGAAAAGACCAATCACTGATTAACATTGTTATCAAAGACCAATCAGTGATCACCATTGTTCCCAACAGCCAATCCCTAATCAACATTATTCCCAACAACCAATCCCTGATCAACATTATTCCCAACAACCAATCCCTGATCAACATTATTCCCAATAACCAATCCCTGATCAACATTATTCGCAACGACCAATCACTGATCAACATTAGTTCAGAAAAGACCAATCACTGATCAACATTATTCCCAACAACCAATCCCTGATCAACATTATGCCCAACAATCAACCACTGATCAACATTATTCCCAACAATCAACCACTGATCAACATTATTCGCAATGACCAATCACTGATCAACATTATTTCAGAAAAGACCAATCACTGATCAACATTATTCTCAAATACCAATCAGTGATCCACATTATCCCCAAAGACTAATCACTGATCACCACTGTGTGTCCCACTGCCACACTTCTTTATTCTCCATTTTAAACTCTCTTCTTGGTTACATTTACAAGTAATAAAATGTAGTTGTTCCATCCGTAACCTTTTCCTTTGTGTCTATTTCCCAACTATTCACTACCACTGCTTCATTTTGTCTGGATGGAAATTATAGTATTTTGGAAATACTTCGTTTAAATAGTTAGCTTTTGACAGAAGATGACTTCGTTCTATAATATATATAGTTCTGTAATAGTTATAATCTAGTTTTTTGTATTCTGATAAAACTCTGTTTTGAAATGCAAATGATCATGACGGTAAAATGAATATGCAAATTAGCTGATTGCGTCATCTGGAGACTTTTTGCGACAATTTGAGCGTGCATGAGCTACTCTGCCCTGAAAAAGTTAAGAAAAACTAGTTCTGTATTCCTAAAGATGGGTTAGCATACACTTAATCACAGCTTTATCTTTAAATAAATAAATTAATAATAATAATAATAATAATAATAATAATAATATGAGACTTTTTTTTCAGGAGTAAGTGCAGACAGATTCTAAAAAAATCAACCTGTCTAAGTGTATATGTTAAATCTCCAACCACAAATAAAATGCCTATATTACATCCAGTTTCAGTCTGACCAAACTTTTAACAAAATGTAAACAATGACACCACGCTAACTAGTCTAATAGAAAGCTAGGACAGAAACATTACTATTTAAACAGTTGTATTATAGTCAGGATATAAGCTAGTCTGAGAGACATGGCTAGATATCACTGTTATAAGATCTGATCAATGTCCACGTCAAACACACAAATGACAATACAATACAATCTATCAGCACTGAAGTCCAACTACATTAAAAGGTTCTATCACAATTATAAAACTCATACCTGAATACTTACCCTCAGTTACTGTATTAGTCTACGTGCTGTAACTAGCTAGCTGCCATAATGGCTCAAACATCCATACAGGTAATACAGAACAGCTGCAAACACCTATAAATAAAGGAAACTACGCTCTGCTGGAACCAAAATGTCTACCAGTTTTTCGCTTCCTCACCAGGTAGGGCACGTCATCGCTTTCTATTCTGCCGCTTTAATTTTGCCTGCTTTAATTTTTTTAATTAAACATCATATAAAATAGTTGCAAACAATACAATAATTATAATTTATAATGTTAATTAATAATTGAGGATATTATTCAATTAAGCTACAATAATTCAAGTGTTATTCGTTTCGTGTGTTAGAATTTTAAACAGGCATCAAATGGGCTGCTAAGCGGGTCCTTCCTTGAGTTGTCGTGGCCTTTTCAGTAAATCGTCAGCAGAAAAATAGCCCTCTCTTTACAGTCGCTTCATAGCCAGTGACCATCATTCTGCTCAGGTCTTAATCTTGAAAGCTCCCCAAAAAAGCTCAGAACAACATGGTAAGTACAGAAAAAGAGTCTTTTTCTCTTTTTAGAGATAAAAAGTGCGTTTAAAAGAAATAGTTATAGCGGTTTTAGTTACAGTAAGGAAACGAGGCTTTACAGTGTTACAGTGAGTGTAGCAGCTAACGTTAGCTACCGGTAACAGTTAACCGGGTAACAGTTATTTTTTGTCTTTTTTATGTTACATGTAATTCTTTTTTATGTCTTTTTGCGTGTTTTAGTAGGTAGTTCACACAACTTTATCGATATTTTTTGTAAGATTACTGCTAAGTACCATGGCTAACGCTGTGGAGTTTTGCATACGTGGCTTTTGGTTAGTGGACCACAGGAATAGTTTATACCATCAGTTTAATATACCAAACATTTCCCAAGTTATTTAAAACTCCTGTGTGTACACAAGTGCTCATTAATCATTATTATAAGCCTAAACGTATGTGATTGGTGTGTAGTGTATTTAAGCAGTGCATATTTTCCCCTCTAAAACAGTTTTCAAAAGTTTTGGCACCTGCACAGTTATTTCTGTAGCCTCCTCAGGATAGAGTAACAGCACTGAGTCTGGTTCTTGGTCCATGAAAACATTTCAAGCTCCTTTACACTCTCAGTTTACATTCTCTTGAATTCCTACTACGGGTTTTCAATAGGGGTTAAATCGGAGTATTGATAAGCCGTGGGTTTTGTGTTTCTCCAACCATTTCTATGTTGATTTGGAGTCATCGTCTTGGTTAAAGGTGGATGTATGCGAAAGTCTTATTCTGAAAGATCAAGGTCTTTGGCCTAAAATATCCTGGTATTTCAGTAACTCCAGAGTTGACTGTCAACGTTGATGGTTTCCTGAGACATGTCCAACTCAAACACTTTTTATATTTTGATTTCAGCCTGGACCCGCAGCAAGCGCATCTAGCGTAGGCGCCTCCGGTCGCTCCCCCAGTAAGACGGTGGCCCCGAGAGCAGCAGGATCCACAGTCAGACAGAGGTAGGAGCTTTCACTAAACCTTCCATCAACCACATTTCTTTCACTCTGAAGAACAAAAAACTGCTACCAGTTGACCAACAGCCAGCTCCAGGAGGATGATCGGGATCTCGATGATGCACAGCTCATATTTCCACCTTTTATAAATCACTGCAAAATCACAACTCTGTACATTATATTTAACCTTTGACCTTCCTTTGATGATTCTTGAACATGTCACTCACCAGGTTGTATATTCAGCATACACTGAACTTCTAACGCACAGGGAATTTGCATTGAAACATGCAAACTGAAAAGTATCACGTTTTATACCAATCTGAGTGTCATTAGTTATGTAAAGTTTACAGGGCAGCCAGTCATCACAATGTATTAAGAGTCAAACCCAGAGGTTACGAACACGTATACATTATTTGACGTGCAGTTATAGAAATGCAGCTACTTATATGCAGGATCGTCCACTGGTGGACCCAGCGAATTATTTCAGTGGACGGAACCAGGTACTTGAAACAGTACTGTAGCAGAGCTGATAAACATATGGAATAAAAACTGACTGTAGGTTAGCGACTCTATTTTTCTAAACAGCACGACTTCAATAGCAGATCTTCTGTAACAGCTTATCCACTCACATGCATTTATTTAAATTATTTAGCTGAACACAGCTCACTGGACTAGCTAGAGGGCCAGAGCCATTTGGTAAGAAAGGGAAGAAGTTTATTAAATCGCTCTGGTCTGGTTAGTGAACTGACGATGTGGCTTGTTTAAAATACGTCCATGTCGAAAACTGTCGTGTTAGTTGATTATCCAGACTTTTGTAAGCAAGGAATTTTATATAACTGGCCCTTGAAAAAATTTATTCAAATACCCCTGCTCTAGGATAAAGCATCAGCATCAGTGTTTATTTGTCTGTCGAAATTTACGAAAGTGTTTCTATGGATTCAAGCCTAACACATTCCTTTATTCTGCATAGTTATTTTGCAGCTGATTCTGGCTGAATATATTGTATAAGTGTAACTAAGACTTATTAGCCTTGAAATGAAAGCCAGTATTGTGTTTGCACATTACATGTCTATAGTATTGTGTGCATACAGGGAAGACTATAGCGGGCCTAAAACAGAACCTTGTGGGGCTCCATATTAAGTTTTTAGGCTCTGATAGTCTCCACTGACAAAATGGTGATCTTTCCATGCAAGATCTGAGGCCCTGTATGCATGTATATGGATAGTTTTAAAAACGGCATTTTCTTTATTTAATAAAAAAAAAAAAAAAAAAAAAATCCTGTCCACATGCCTAGCATTTACAAAAAAAAAATTCAGTCCACATGAAAACAGAACGATTTTAAAATGCTCATATGAGCACACAATCCAGTGATGATGCTTCACAGACTGTTATGTGAAACTAGCATCTCAAAAATTAGCATTTGCTTAAAAGGAAAAAGTGGAAATTGCTTAATTTAAAACAGCTGGATTGCTGCAATTTTAGGAATGACGTTTTCTGGGATGCTGTTGTTTTAACAGTCTCACAGTCATGATTAGATCAATCACCAGAAACGACAGTGACTGATTAGTGTTTCCCTCAGGAGTGTGTTTTACCTTTAATAGTGATTAAATCAGGCTGTCATCTGCCGGAGTAAGAATATCGGTTTCACAGCTGATGAATAGCATGAGTCTGTGTTGTAGTAGTTTCAAATTGTCTGATCTTTTTTTTTATATTTTTTTCCTTTTTTTTTTCTTCAGGAAAGCGACTGGCAGCGGTACACGGTCTGCAGGCAGAGCTACAGCATCAGCGGGTACAGGTGGCATGTGGCGCTTCTACACCGAGGACTCGCCAGGACTCAAAGTGTAAGTGAACACGCACGACACCAAACTGTTCACTCTGCCATCAAGCATTTGGAGCAAAGAGCAGCAAAGAGGTTTTTAATTTCACACACCAGCATGTGATCCTAAATTATAAAACCATTTTCAGCCATTTTGTAGCAACTGTCATTTAAGCGATGTAACCTACAGCGCTTTCTTCTCTTCTGAAAGATTCTTCTGTTTCATCTCTCTCTATCTCTCTCTCTCTCTCTCTCTCTCTCTATATATATATATATATATATATATATATATATATATATAATGTACACACACACATATATATAAGTATAAATAAAAAAGCTTTTGCTTTTTTTTTTTAACAAATAAAGCTAGTCAGCAGATATGAGAGGTAAATTGTCATTTTAATTTGTAGATAAAATAATTAAAAAGGCAGGTAAAACGATGGCTGTCAGCACAGCTCTAATACTATAAAACCATCACTGAGAAGTCTTTCTGTAATATTGCCAAATTCATTGTGGATTTTTTTTTTCTTTACTCATTACTACCAGGCAAAAATAGCATCCATTAAAGACATTTAAAAAACATCCTGAAACGGTAATCAACACAGATTTTATTTCCAAAATGTGCCGTGTTTCCGAGTGACAGGCTGTGTTTTCGCTCGTTGATCGCTGGCCTGGGGGAGGTGTTATGTTATTAGTCAGTATCATTTCAGTTTTATTTTTCTCACCACACACATACACACACACGCATGGCGACATTGCATTGCTTTGATGGGCGCAGAACATGTTTTTACAAAATCGAAATTTCTGTGTTTAGCCCACACATGTGTGTTTTTGACATGGTTAGTGTCTTCAATTCATGCTAACCCACTGCGAACATTTAAAAAACAAAAACAAAAAACAACACTTCAGTGTGTTGCCAAGAGACCTAACTGACGAGGTTAAAGTGGTAGCTAATGTAGTATCAAGTATTGCAAGCTAGTTAGCTAGTTAAGTGTGTTAAAACAAACTACAAGAAACACATGAGTTTGATTATCATCCTCTTCTAACAAATTTTCGAATGACGTCACATTTGTACCCTCGACAAAAGCTCAGCAAGTCATCAGCCGTTTTGAAATTTGGTGTTCTGTCCTCGTTATTTTCAGCTTTGCACCTGGGTTTTTTGCGCACTAGTAAAAATGTTTTTTTTCTTCCTCTCTCTGGTCGTTGAACCTGTTTTGTCTGCCAGGCAGCTAGGAATGAAAAATCTTAATAGCCCAGACATGAAGTCTGTCTGTCCCAGGTGCCAGGTTACTGCTTTGTCCACTCCTGTTCAAATAAAAAAATAAAAACACTGTCTTGCTGTAGCTATTTACTGCTTTATGTTCATAAGCTGAGCTAATGAATAAATGAATAGAGATGCTTAATCTGTTAACAAACACGCGCACACACAGCTACTCATTTTTAATTCATCCCCCAGCTCAATAGGAAGTGACACAGAAGGGAGAGGCCGGGGGATCTGGGAGGTTTAGCATTTATGAGGATAAACATTAAATTTTAACGACAGGAAATTGGCCTCTTGGGCGCAACCCCATCTTCATTTGATCGCTCCTGCCGACTGGCCTCCTAGACAGAGGTGTGTGTGTGTGTGAGTGAGTGAGTGAGTGTGTGAAATAACACTTACATGCTACACTTCCACCATGTATAGTTCTGTTTAAAATATTCTTTATACAATATATCTGACAGTTCGTTGGATATAACATAAAGTTTTGTCCACAGCCATTTTTCAGTGATATAGTTTCATAAAATATAATTATTTAATTATTATAATATAAAATATAAAAGAAAACATAATTATTTAATGATTATAAATTATAGTGATTATTGTAATAAACTAAAACCTAGAAAGTGCACTCTGAGAAAAGACAAGAACAAGATTCAAATTTGTAGCTATTCATAGCTATTCACACGGTACGGTTTTTGGCCCAATTTTAAAAACGCACGAAAAATGCACATTGTAAAATATTTCTCTGGTCATGAGAAGGTGTAATGCGACGTGCTCGCAGACAGGGATTAGAAACGTTGGAACGAAAACTGGGGGGGAAAAAAAAGAAAAGAAATTTATCATTGAACATAATCGAGAACATGAGTGAAATCACTAAATTGTTCCAGAGTCAAAACGTTATTTTCCCGTTCCAGTGTGATTTCATGAAAGTATAGCCTAAATTGCAACATTTTCCCAACGAAGCCTAAATTCCTGTCCAGAATTCGTCACTTCCTGCACAGCTACAGGAAGATACGAGTTTAGATAGAAGCTACAGCCGAGTTTCCGAAGATGGAGCGACAGCTGGGAAATTCGTGTAGGAAATATTTTTCCTGCAATTGTGCAAGCAACAAATTGTGCTGCAAAGTAGAAGGATGCTCTGAAAATTTGTAGTGTTGGTTTTATTTACGTAAAAAAATATTGTTTCTGTGCAGAACGAACCCAAATGAGAAATAAATCGTTTCTAATCCCTGGCGGATTTAACGGCATTGTGAACATTGGCTACGACATTCGTCTAAAATATGAGGAGGAATAGGAGGAATGTGTAGGATAACGCAAAACTCGAGACAGTAGAGGGTAAAGGAGAAACAAAATCATGCTAATGGACAGACAAAACAACCTAATAACCTCAAGCTGTTTTCTACATGAGACTGGATTGTAGTAGTAATTTTCTGGAATCGCGGGTCTATTGTTAGAGGATCTTCATGTGACGTGGAGAACATGTGATCGTACAGTCGGTTACAGTCGGAATTTTATTGGGACATTCGTATATTCGTTACGATGTTTTCCTAGCGTCTTTTATTGACCGAAGTTTCTCATATTATAAATACATTCCTCCCAGATGTGTTAACAACACAAGTCTAAGTGTGTGGATGTGCAGCCGAGGGGCCTCATGATGAGTTAATCTGTGTGAGCTCCTTTTGCTAGGCTGAGGGGTGTGTTTGTGTGTGTGTGAGTGTGTGTGTGTGTTTTGGAGCTTAATTAAAGTCCTGTCTGAAAAGGTCACATCAATTAAAGCCTGGGGGGTGGGCCTTCAGTCGGCATGGTTACACTTCTGCCTAGCGACCCAGGGGATGGTCAGTTCCTCTTTTAATAAAGCCGCTCGTTAGCCGCCCCACTCATTAGCACCATGCCACTCACCGTCGTTTATAAGCCTGATTACCCCTCCTCTGCATCACATGACCACGACGGCAAGAGCTGATTGGCCCAAGGGAAAGAATCATCGACAGACCAGAGCTGTCAGTCAGAGAACTTCTCAGCGCTGGATTTATAAGTAATCCACAGATAGATTTTTACCTTTCTAAATAGTCTGGTAGAGAGAGAGAGTTGATCTGAAAATCATAGAGAATATATTCCATGAGGAAAAAAAAGTTCTGAAGAAAAATGTAACTATAAAATTAACATATAGTATAATATGGTATGATTGTGTGTAAATATCATCATGTGAAGTTTTGACCACTAGAGGTCCTTCTGTTTACATGCACTGTTCAGCTTCATGAGGAAACATCACGCCAGCTCCCCTCTCTCTGTCTGTCTCTCTCTCTCTCTCTCTGTGTGTGTCTGTCTCTCTCTGTCTGTCTCTCTGTCTCTGTATCTCTTTCTCTCTTCCTCTCTGTCTGTCTCTCTCAGTCTGTCTTTGTTTCTCTCTATCTCTGTTTCTCTGTTTGTCTGTCTGTCTCTTACCATCTTTGGCCCTGTTGTGCTCTCTCTCTCTCTCTCTCTCTCTCTCTCTCTCTCTCTCTCTCTCTTTTCCTGTCTCTCTGGCTTTGTCTGTCATTCCCTTTGTCTGTCTCTCGTCTTTTTCTCTCTGTCTATCTGTCTTTATTGGCATGAATTGTAATTACGACTGTTGCCAAAGCATTAATAGAAGAAAGGAAACAAAAAGTGTAACAGTGGTCATGGTATTAGTCAGAACAAGTGAACAAAAATGAACAAAAAACATCTCTCTCTCTCTCTCTCTCTCTCGCTAGTGGCCCTGTGCCAGTGCTTGTAATGAGTCTGCTGTTCATCGCCTCCGTCTTCATGCTCCACATATGGGGAAAGTACACCCGCTCCTAAACCTCCTGACCTTTGAACTTTGACCTTCAAGTGATTATGAATTAAGCCATTGGACCTGGACCAAACTCTGACCCCATACAGCAAACCTGGTTCACCTGGTATTTTCATTTCAGAAAAGTAAACAAGGTTTACTTCCCTGCTACAAGTTTTCATTTGTTCTTCTTCTTTCTTTTTTTTTTTTAATCTGGAATAGGACATGTACATTTTTTGCTAACCTTTGTACAAACGCTTCTGTAAAATTGTACAATAATAATAAAAAAAAAAAAGACCACAAAATATGTTGCCTGTCAAATGTCTGTCTCTTTTTTTCTTCTTAGGGTGATGTGGGTAGCATGTAGCAGTGTTACATAATGCCCAGAGGCAGGTGCAGCAAGGTGCTATGCAAAGTGTGTGTGTGAGGAAAGTAAAAGAGAGAGGTGCTTGTGGGACTCCACCTGCCTCCGGGCAATTGCACAATAGCGTTCACCATAGCCTGCAGCTCTAGACCAACAATGTCTGCACCTCACAGCAGTTTGTGTCATCTGAGCAAAGCATGCACGCTACAGATTTACAAGGAAATTAGAACTACACTGAATGTGTTAGTGACAATACTGTACCTACCATGTCAAGAAAATATCCAGGTTTGCCATAATAATATAGATTTATGCCTTTTCTTTAGTGAATAATTTCACCTAGATGCTGTAGATTACTGTAGTGTGTAATGTAATGCTATTATCTGCATCTGCTTGGTGCTCAAAATATTTGTACAGTCAGGTCCATAAGTATTTGGACAGTGACACAATTTTCATAATTTTGCCTCTGTACACCACCACAATTGTTTTGGAATGGAGCAATCAAGATTTGATTGAAGTGTAGACTTTCGGCTTTAATTCAAGGGGTTTAACAAAAATATTGAATTAACTGTTTAGGAATTACAGCCAAATTCCTCAATTTTTTAGAGTCCTTCCATTTTCACAGGCTCAAAAGTAATCGGACGGTTGACTGATAAGCAGTTTCATGGCCTTGTGTGGCCTGTTTTTTTGTTATTTCATGACAAATTAAGGAGATAAAAGGTCTGGAGTTGATTCCAAGTGTTGAATTTGCATTTCATGGGAGCTCTCAATATGCAGTCCAAAGAGGTGAGGATACAAGTGAAAAAACAAAACAGACCTATCAGAGAGACAGCAGAAAGTTTATGAGTGGCCTAAGGAACAATTTGGTACATTCTTAAAAACAAGGAATGCGCTGGCGAGCTCAGCAACACCAAAAGGCCGGGAAGATATCTGGATGAATGGAGAATTCTTTCTTTGCTGAAGAAAAACGCCTTCACAACATCTAGTGAAGTCAAAAACATTCTAAAGGAGGTAGGCGTATCATTTGTCAAAATCTGCAATCAAGAGACACCTTCATGAATGTAAATACAGACGGTTTACCTCAAGATGCAAACCACTGGTAACACTCAAGATCAGAAAGGAAAGATTAGACTTTGCTAGAAAACATCGATTCTTTGGACAGATGAAACCAAAACTAACTTGTACCAGAATGATGGGAAGAGACAAGTATGGAGAAGGAAAGGAAGGGCTCATGATCCAAAGCGTACCACATCGTCTGTCAAACATGTGGAGGCAGTGTTATGGCATGGGCATGTTTGGCTGCCAATGGAACAGGCTCACTGGTGTTTATTGATGATGTGACTGCTGATAGAAGTAGCAGGATGAATTCTGAAGTGTATAGAGCTATATTTTCTGCTCAGATTCAGTCAAATGCTGCAAAACTGCAGGACAGCGCTTCACAGTACAGATGGATAATGACCCAAAACGTACCGTGAAAGCAACCCAAGAGCTTGGAAATGGAATGTTCTTAAATGGTCAAATCACTCACCTGACCTCAACCCAACTGAGCATGCTTTTCACTTACTGAAGACAAACCTGAAGGCAGAAAGACCCAAAAACAAGAAGCAACTGAAGGCCGCTGCATTAAAGGGCTGGCAAATCATCTCAAGGGAGGAAACTCAACATTTGATGTCCATGGGTTCCAGACTTCAGGCAGAAATAGTATTTGCATCTAAAGTATTTGCATCTAAGTATTAAAAATAATCCTAATATGTATGATTGTTAGTTGTCCAGTTACTTTTGAAAATGGAGGGACTATGTGGCTGTAATTCCTAAATGATTAATGCAATATTTTTGTTAAACCTCTTGAATTAAAGCTGAAAGTCTACACTTCAATCACATCTCGATTGCTTTTGCATTTCAAATCCATTGTGGTCCTGTCCAAATATTTACGGACCCAACTGTATCTATAGCTGTGTTCTGATTCAGACCGGAAGTGGGCGTTGTCTACATATACATATATATGTGTGTATGTGTGTGTGTGCTTGCATGTGAACCCTCCCACTGCCCCTGGAAACCCTGCAAAAAAATACCTCAGGGCTGCTTGGTATAAGAAGGGTATAAGAATTTTTTTCATTCACAATATATAACAACAAAACGCAATTTGCAACATAAATTTAACATAAATTTATTCAACTCCTGATCTTGTACATTTCCTCATCTTTTTTTAACCCAGGTTCTGGGTTTGGTACATTCCCGAAAGATCAGAAACGTTCAACCGAATCTACAAGTTGCAATGAATGTACGAGTTAATATATTTTTGAATTATTTTCCTTTTTCAAGTTATTTTTTATTAGATGTCTTGTTTAAAATGCTACACAAAAATCGATTTGCATTCAATGGTACTTTTGGTTAACATAATTGACACCTGATTTATTATATTAATATACTAATTTACATATGAATGAACATGGCCATGAAATGATTTGCACAAGAAAAGTCTTCTAGAAATAGTTGCACATGAAAATTCTACTTTGTGAATTCTCTGATTAAAGCTGTGTAGAAACCTTTAATGAAAATGTGTGTCAAAATGGCCTGGATGCATTCAGAGGTAACCTCCAAATGGTCTGTCAGAGATGTTTCTGAGAAGAATTTATTCTTTAAAAAAAAAAAATCAGTTTAAAATGTAGTGATAAAATGAACAGTGGTTATAGTTAGTGGTGGGAAATTTTCATCTTAAGTGTGAATTTAAAATAATTAGGCCTTATTGCTGTATTAATAATAATAATAATAATAATAATAACAGTGCACAATATTGTTTTTGAGTACAAAGCTGCATTAAAATGTTTAATAAAGTTTCTTTTCACTTGTTTGTAAAATCATTTCTTCTTTTTGACCTTACAGCAATACCTGCAAGGGGCGCTCTAGATTCCTACACACACACACACACACTCCTCAAGAGACTGCAGTAGGCTGAGTGTCCGCTCCACTGCTTGACTCTGTGTGTGTGTGTGTGTGTGTGTCTGTGTGTGTGTGTGTTTGTGTGTTCATTATTCATGCCCTGAATAATGAGGGTTAGGTTTCCCCACTGGTCCACTCTAATCCCTACTGCGAGTGACACAGAATTATTCAGCATCATCTTAAAAATAAATCCATATCAGGTGTGTGTGTGTGTGTGTCTGCGCGCTGGACGTTGTCAAGTATATTGGGTTCATAGACAGACAAGCTAAAGTGCATGTCTAACAAAAATAGCAATAAAACATAATAAACATTCTGCTCATGATGCATCCAGACATGCAAAGCCAAACACCCCACACACTCTCTGCACTGCTCCCACTCAGTCTGGGTTAAATCTGCTGATTATTTGGTCGTGAAAACAACTAAGCAGCAATGGGTTAAACTTTAGTGAAGATATTAAATATAGTCCAATATACACATTATATATTATACAACACATGTCCCTTATACATTATTAATGATAATACTAAATATCATACATTACTCAAACAGGTTAAGTATCAAGTCCTTCATGATATTAAAAAATCGTTGCTTTTCTTCTACCTAGACTACGTGTTATTTTAAATATGAAACAATCAATTTAAAAAAAAACGTTCTTGGAAATGAACAGCATTTTTGCATGAACGAGGGAAGTTGGAGAGATGCTTTCTTTATTTTTCTTTATGTGCACTTTTTTCTGTTAACCATTTCCTGAGCACTAAACCACTGCCTGTGTAGAGGGGCAGCCCCACAAGCACACATACACACACATGCAAATGCTTTCTGTGCACACACATATATACATCTATACATCCAATAACACTGCCATTGCATGTAAGGATTCAATAAAGAGTCCCATATTTCTAAAGGCACAAGGAATAATGAAGACACTTTAAAGGATGCAAAGCTGTTTTATAAATGCAACATTTTTTTGGGCTCCCAACACCCATGAGCACACATATGTTAATTCCTTCAGAGGAAGAGTCACAGGGAAAGTGTTTAAATAGGTCAGTGCCTTCTCTTTTTTTTCTCAGCTTGTTATTATTTATGGCACCTTCTTGTGCCCTGCACTTAACACTAAACTAAGTGTACTAGCCTTTTCTCTTTACTCTTCTGTTTAGTCCATGTGGAGTTGGCCAACATGAAGGAGTACTGAAGTCAGTTTGGGCTGCAGAAACAATTTTTTTTCAGTGGAGGGAAAATGCAAACTTGAGGAAGTGGACTGTTCACCCTATAAAACTGGGATAAAGTGGACTTTTCTGCACATTAAGGAATCCTAAATGCTAATTTTTGATTGAAGAACTCAAACAAAATGAAGTCAAGATGCTTTCACACTTGACTTGTGCTATAAGCTACTAAATATTTAATTTTCTAAGTATTAGGCAATTGAGAATCTTGACATGAACACACTAACTGTACACCGGTTTTCAACAAAAGAACAGAAAGATGTAGTCTGGTCTAAAAGCCAGCACCCCCAGCAATGAAAGATGTGTAATTTAATAACCTCACTGTTTAATTTGCTTCATTTGTAAAGAAATTTAGATTGTTGATCTTTCAGTTGTGCAATTTTTTTAGTTTTATCAAAATTAGATGTTACAATTCCATCCATTTTCCTTACCACTTATCCTACACAGGGTCGCGGGGTAGCCTGGAGCCTATTCCAGGCAGGGGACATCCTGGCCAGGGTGCCAACCCATCGCAGGGCACAATCACACACACATAAACACACTACGGACAATTTAGAGATGCCAATCAGCCTTCAACACATGTCTTTGGATGGGGAGGAAACCCCCAAAACACAGGGAGAACATGCAAACTCCGGGCATACAGGGTGGAGATGGGACTCGAACCCCCAACCCCTATGGTGCGAGGTAGACGTGAAGCCATTGTGCCCCCCAGGTTACAATTTTTAAAAGCAATTAGGGCAAATATGATGCTCTCTGATTGCTAATAATTGCTCTCCAAAGACACATAGCTAATTATGAAGCAGTGTGTAACAGTGTGGATTAGAAAAGACAGAAAAACTATGGACTAAAAATGATGGCAGTGTTCATTTTGATAGATTATGTTCGAATAGATTTTTCAAAGGAAATTCAAATGTATTCGATACAACAGGTGTGCTTCCCATCACCATTGTCACAGTGTGTGAGAAATACTAAGGAAATATCATGAACTGTCCTATCTGCTGCTTCTATCCCACTCATAAACAAAACATTCACAAGGAGAGCAAGGGGCATCGTGATTCCTGCCCAGATGGGCCTCGTTTAACGCTTGTTGTAGTTCCCATTTTTGCCACTAGGAGGATTACTAACTCTAGCACGCTAAATGGGGCAGTGAGCACAGCGATTATGCAACACACCAACAACTGAGCAACACAAATATGACAAATATGACCTTTATCTCTACACAAGGCTTAAAAGGCTAAAACTCTAAAGGGCTCTTCTGTGTGTATCTTTGAAGAAACCCTACAGTGAAGTGTTTCCCTTACAGAAATAGTGGCTAGTAGAACTCCTTTATGAATCTCAAAAATCTCCAAAGTATGTTTTTTATCCCTAGGAGTGTATGTTAAAACTTTTTTTCAACAATTGAAAGAAAAAAGGGGATTTTTGGTTTTGGCTGGGGTTTTAGGATTGAGCAATACATTATATCATGAAGTCTTCACATAAATAGAATGATGTGATGGCAAGTATTACACAGCTGCATTCATGAGTTCTACATTTTTTTTTTATTATAATAATGCTTTACTGACTTCATGTCATGTTTTCTCCAAATTCCAAACATGATACAAATTATAACCATTTCATTCAAACCAATACACTGAATGTACAGTTCTGTTGTCTGTCCTTTTGTGTAATCTGTACTTTGATTGGACAACATCTGCTTTATCTATCTAGTTTTTGTTTAATCTCCAAAGGCATTTTGAGGAAAAAAAAGGATAAATAGAGTAAATAATCCTTCTCATTTGAGTTCATTGCACCCACAACTGTACTTCACATGTGTCTTCTCAGTCAATGCTGATGACGTGTTACGGATGTGTCAGGGAAGCAGGCTGAAAAATATCAGCCCAACGGATGATCATGATCACTGTGTGATCACCTGCCACGACTGTCACTGCATGAATCTACGGTCTGAACTAGAAAAAAAATCAGCCCCAGCCTCAATTCTTCATACCATTCTGTGTGTTTTTCTTATGACCATTGGTGGTGCTGTTGCATGTGGTTCCACAAAAAAGTCTAATATAATCCACTTTAAGACAATGAGATAAAAGCAATAATCTGACGTCGATGCCAAAAATGAAACAATATTCATGTCTTTTCATCTTTAAAAGACAAGGGCAGGCCCCGCCTCCATGTTGTTGTCTACAAATTGTATTCACACTTGGACTAAATGACATTCTGGTCCAGGTTATCAGAAGTTATTACACAATCCTTTTAAAGTCATTGACTGTTACATCTTTAAACCAACTTGAGCAATCCAAAGCCTGACCCATGCTTGCAGTGCATTATGGGAAAATAGACTACACTTAAAGAGGGCACTTAAAAACACGTTGTTAGAAAGGTTTCTCTGGTTATCATTCGGGTCATGTTAATTTAAAAAAAAAAAAAAAAAAAAAAAAACTAGACACGAATTGTAGTGATCGGGACAGAGGCTTTATACCGTTAGACCCAAACAGGAAGAAGGGGTGGTGGCTTGGTGGTGACATGCTCCTTTAACACCTTTTAAAAGCCAAACTTTCCTATCAAGCAAGTCTGCATGATGCATTTCCTTCTGCACATTATCAAACAATACTGTTCTTATTGAAATAATTACAGTTGTTTCTTCACGTTTTTTTGTATTACAGTTATCCTTAAATCAGTAAATTATGAGTAAAGAACATTTAAAAAGGGCAAAAAGTTAGTGGGCGGATGGTAGACCATAGTCACATGAAGATCAAGGACATCATGTCCCTTGATAAACATATTTGTTCACACATTTGTTCTCACTTGGGCAAAATAACATTCTGGTCATGATGCATCCTGATACGCAAAGTGAAACACCCCACACAAACACACACACACACCACACACACTCCACTGCTCCCACTCTTGTCTGTCTAGAATCTGTTGCTTAAAATGTCATGAAAACAAAACACTAATGAGTTAGTTAAACCGAAAATCTAATTATATCCTCTGGTAAAAGTTGATGTACAGCTTCAGATTCTTCACTAAAGTTAAAAAATTAAAGTACAAAAGGACGCTTAAGTTTATTTAAAGTGTGTAGGTATAAGTACAAGATTCACAAAAGAGAAAAACGTCTGCCTAAAATCACACACTGATTTTAGTTACTG
Organism: Pangasianodon hypophthalmus; assembly: GCF_027358585.1. Taxonomy (NCBI): domain Eukaryota; kingdom Metazoa; phylum Chordata; class Actinopteri; order Siluriformes; family Pangasiidae; genus Pangasianodon; species Pangasianodon hypophthalmus. The sequence continues at coordinate 7,581,069 of NC_069731.1, read as the reverse complement.
ATGGCAATTTAGTGCCTCTTTCACCAAAGAACCAAGGAACATGAGGAAGCATTAGCTAAGGCTAACTAAGAGAGTCCTAACCTAACCTCTCAAATGCTAGCTAGCATGATAGTACCAACTAGTTCAATGCTAATCGCTAGCTATCACAATACAAAATGTTGTGGTACAATACAAAGCGTATGTAGAAGCAGATTAATTACAGTGATGGGTATGAAGTCTCAGTCTTGCTATCACATCTATCTTACATCAACTCCTTCACGCTGTCTAACGCTGATCTTTAGATATTTTGATCTATTTCTATTTTTAAAGTAGAGATTCTTAAAAACCAGACTTAACCACAGCTCGAAAGGAATGGGACTTTGTCACATCCCACGTCTACCTGTATTCTGCTAATTCAATATACCTTATGCTTACATAGCAGAAATTCTGCTTTCCTTCATTTGGGTTTTAGTGCAGGGAAAGCACAAAAATTTCAGCACTTCGAAACCACAATTTGACACCTGTGACCTAAATCACAATGTAAACATGTGTGTGTGGGTGTGTGTAGACATTATGTACTTACAGAGACACCCTCTTTGCACTTTATAGAAGACAATGCAAGTGCTAAGACTTTCAAAGTTTTGAAGCTAACATTGTTTTTATGAGCTTTTGTTATTGCATGTTTTATTGTCTGCAAGCATGTCCCAGTTCTGTATGTGTGTGTGTGTGTGTGTTTATGTGTGTGTATGCACTCATAATGTATGCCTCAGTGAGTTTTTTCAAGCAGTATTGGAATCCCCGCTCTCCTCAGGGATACAGGATGAGCAACTGGTGTGGAATGGCAGAAGAAGTGTGTGTGTGTGTGTGTGTGTGTGTGTGGGCCAACAGAGAGCGCCTGGTTTTAATGGATCATATGGTTGATAAAGCATGGAATAGAGCGCCAGCCATCATCGATCCTACACTCAGGCCAGTACTTCTGTGCTCCTTAGGGGATACCGACACACACACATACACACACAGACACACACACACACACACACAGACATAGATGGTACTATTCTTGTAAGGACCTTCCATTTAATGTAGCTAATTATTGCTATGCTACACCTAAATCTAACTCTAACCTTAACCCCAGTAACAAGCTTTTGCCTGGTTTAAATTTTAAATAAAAGCTGCAGGTTTTGTAACAAAAAGCAGTTTTCCTCTGGAGAACCAGTCAAATGTCACCACAAGGCCAAAACTTTTAATGTTTCTATCATTGTGGCTTCATTTGATCACCACCAAGATATAAAAACCTGCACATTCTCTCTCTCTCTCTCTCTCTCTCTCTCTCTCTCTCTCTCTCTCTCTATCTCTCTCTCATTCCTTATGACCTTCATATCAAATCAAGAAACTCAAATCCAAAATAATCTGAATAGAACAAAGTGTTAGTGTAAAGCTGAACATACGTAGAGGAGGTCCAGTATCTGCATTTAGCAGTAAATAGTCCATAGATTCAGGCCTTATTTGCTTAAAGGAGCAGTTAGTAATGTTTAGAGCGCTCTGCTACAAACTTGTTTCAACAAGCGCTGTTAAAACATATTGTTTAATGCAGAGCTGCTGAGCACATAGGCTGAGATGAAGCCTGTTTTGGGCCAGAAAAAAAGAGGGGGTAGAGGGGGGGGTGAAGGAATCAGCAGGAACCAATCAGAGGTGGGTAGAGTAGCCAAAAACCTTACTCAAATAAAAGTACTAAAACAGTTACTAAAACATAATGACTTAAGTAAGAGTAAAAGTGTAAGCTAGGTGACATGGCCGTCTTAGTATTTAGAATGATCATGGATCAGGGCTATCAAATTAAAAAAAAAAACAACAACTTTTAATTACATAGAATGCTTTTACTATTAATTAACCAGATAGAACCAACAGTTCTGCTACAGGAGTCATTCATATCACACAAACTATGGAAGATACAAATTCTCACTTTCTTCATCCAAGGAAATCACACAGTGGCAATATCATAATTCTATCACAAACTACTGATTATGATTTCTTTTTTCATGCAGAAAATTTCATGCAAATTTTTTTTTTTAATTGTGTATGCCCCAGGAAGGCACAGTTAGGTCAAATCCTGGCTTCGTATTCACTATATATGCTCACTACTGTGTGTAAAATAATAGTGACATTCAAGAACCTGCAGAGTGCAATACACACCCAGTGCCATTTGAGATTTAGTCACGAAACAAAATGTAGCAGGAACACAATAACAAACAAATTTTTGTCTTTTACAAATGTGATACTGCATGTGAGTATTTTGATTAAAACTGCTATTACAAATACAGTTTATTATAAATGAATGCAAATGAAATGGGGTAGATGTGATACTTTACTACCACTGGGTTCACAAATTCAGCATTTCTCTGAAGTTTTTTGGAAATTATACACTGTATATTAATTTCTATATAAAAACACTTTCAGAAATCCAAAACTCCACCTTTAATAATGACATGACGTATATTAAACTGAAAAATAGTAGTTCGCCTGTCCAGAGGAGTTACAACAGTGAGTGAACAGCCAGCACTTTGAGGCCAGAGTGAGTTGGAGAGGTGAGGATATGGTATCACCAGCTCTTAATTTGAGTGCTGGCAAGTTGTCAAAGTGCACTTGGCACGGCACAGGCTCCGGCTGAGAGGGTAAAATAAGCTCTCACAAACCCCTTCCACCCGCCTTCTCTCTCTCTCTCTCTCTCTCACTCTTTTTCTCCCTCTTCAGGAATAGCCACTAGCAGTGCGCTGAGGAGGCAGGAGCACCAGCTCTGATGATGCGCTGCATGTGACTGCTGCTGGAATGTGGCACAGGGGCACAAGCACGCGTGTGTGTGTGACCAGCCGCAGTATGCACTACGTGAGTGTGACGTGAGGGCCACGAGGAGACCCCGAGCAGGACAGTGTGAACCTCCCACCCTCTAATGCTATTACTGGCTGTGCTTTCTAATATTAACCTCCCATCCCTGACATGCCATGGTGTGTGAGGGTGTATGTGTGCTTGTTATTTTTAGGGTGCTTTTTCCACTATGCATTAGGACACACTGTCAGGAGGACAGATTCGGGACAGGGCCTGTGTTATGAAAGAGGGACATGAGCTATGTAACACACATACTCACATTATAACCCGCACATGATTGTAATAATATCACACTCTTTTTAGCACGTGTATATGTGATGAACTTGGCTTTGGACTCAGATTAGATCAGAGCAGGTGAACTCTTAGTTCTTATTCAGTCAGCTGATTCTTAAAACGAGAACATGAGAACTCAGAACCTTCATTTAAATATTCATAGTATAATAAAATATAGACAAAATAAAATATTGTATAAAATTTGCAAGGAATACCAACATAGTTACTATTACAATCACAAAGATGACTATTTTCCTATACCAGCATATGCTAAAGTGTTTTTTATTTTCTTATACCACAACAATTACAATTTTTACTTTATTAATGAACAACACATGCTTTTTAACCAGTTGTTTCCACATTTAATGTTGTACAACATCATGACAGGGAGACAAGTTAGCTCCTGTTATCACTTATGTGTCATCCCTTCACCAGCATGTCTTTTTTCTCTTTCTTAAAGTAAATAAGCCAAAAATGCAACTTGTCATGTCATGCTGAGAAACAAGAAAGTCTAAACATCTCTATCCTGAAGACTTTCCCGGGGTGGAAAACTTACTGACACTAGAGACTTCTTCTATAAATATTACATAAACATGCCCATTCAGAAAACAGCACCATTATACATTTTCCTTTGTTAAAAAAAAAAAAAACGTTTTAAAAATCTGTTTATTTTTAGATTACATGGAATCTTCTGGGTCAGACTGGGTCAAGTTTCCCTTAAATGCTAAAAAAAATTCTTCTGAATATTGACACAAACATAACATTCCACATCATACTACAACTACAAATATATTCAGTTTTTTTTTTTTTTTGTAAATTTAGACTCTAAGGAACAAAAGCGATGTCAACGTATAAATGTCCAAGTCCTACAAATAGTTAAACGTGAGGGATGAACCTTTTTATTTCCTTCACATTGCACCTAAGAGTCTTGTACAGCATGTACACTGTAATACAATAACTCTATTTATGTCTCTCTCTCTCTCTCTCTCTCTCTCTCTCTGTGTCTTTCCATTTCTTTCCTTTGTCTCTTTCAATATTAAAATATTTCTCTTTCATTCCAGTACCCAGTAGTGCCCCCTTTGATTAGTATTATTGTGTAGCACAAACTACAGAACTAATTAGATGATATTCATTTTTCTTTTCATGAAAATAGTGAATAAGAGTCTGATATTGTCCTATAAGAGGAAAAAGGATTCAGGACTGATGGAGTGTTAGCTTTTTTTTTACTAATCTTATCTTATTGCTAAACAAGCAAGATATTTATTTGTTCTCAGAACCTAGTGAAGGCTAGATTTGTCCTTGTTGGGGAATTTGCTGGGAAGTAGTTGAGCTACAGAACTCATGATTGGTGACTATAATGGGAGGTGTTGGTGCATTTCTGCAAATTTTTGTATTTCAAACATATCGGGTGAGCGTGAGTGATTCGAGCCCTCGGCTCACAAGATCTGTGTCTTTTTATACTCCAGTGTGGGTTTTAGCTGGCATGCTGATGACATGGTGAATAAAATTAGACAAAATACATAGGGAACACAGATTGGGGGAAAACATTACTAAGTGTTATGTTCTCTACACCATATTTTAGCTAGCTGTCTAGGGTTAGCAGGCTAGCTGCGTCTATTAGAGATGTGACCCTGAACTACAAACAGCGTGAGTATTTGTGTGCAGATGGATTTTATGTTTATGTTTCTAATAATGTTAGATTCTTTATTTCTAGACCATTTCTAACATGTATAGTCTAATAGTATTTCTAGAAGTTGTTCAGCATTAAACAAGAACACTTCCAACATCCAAACTCTGGGCCACACACTGATATTAACCTATGCACAAAACCCGAACACTTTTTGACCATTTCTTTTGTGTACATATCTTAAATTTTGGTATTAATGTAACGATACATACTACTCTCTACACATATACAGTATTTATTCTTTATATGTGCTTATTATGACATACATACTCTTTATATTACTGCAGCCTGTGTTGATATCTGTAAAAAAAAAAAGAAAAGAAAAGAATGTTGGAAAAAAAGAAATTATTGCATATCTTGTACTTGGTAAATAAAAGTTTCTATTTCTGATCCTGAAAATGAATATTTCCAAGGTGACAGCACTTAGCGCTTGGGCCCAACATAACATTCTCAAAAAGATGTACAATTATGTAACGAATACATAGTGTTCAGTTTAATGTCTAATGTATGTTGTATGTTAATTAATGTTAATGTTAATTGTATGTTAATGTTAAATTACTAATTATTGTCCAGAACAGTGTTAACACACCGTAATTTTATGTTATGATATCAAATAATCTTTTGAAATTCTGAAGACGCACTCAGCATGCATGTGTGTGTGTGTGTGCATTTTTTATTGATGATTTGAGATGGATTGTTATTAATTGCATTATTATTCAGACTTTCTATATTACTGTTATTATTGCAAGTTTTGATTTGCAGTTTGACTGATTTCTTCATGACTAGTGTTTCTAACTTTCCTGACTACAAGCCTATAGTCCAATCTATGTGTTTTAGTCATGGTTTCTTCTTACAACTTTTTTTTTTTTTTTTTTTTTTTTTTTTACACTTGTTTCTGCCTACTTGGGTAAAAATATCTGCCAGTTGAAAATGTATAAATGTATACTGGCCACCAAGTTGGCTTAGTGGTGTCCTAGCACCTATGTGGTTGGGGGTTCAAATCCCGCACTTCGCACCTCTGGGGTTGCCCCCGCTTGCTTCAGAGGTTTCCTCCCACAGTCCAGAGACACACTTTGTAGGCTGATTGTCATTTCCATATTGTCTGTAGTGTGTGAATGTATGTGCGATTGTGTCCTGCGATGGGTTGGCAACCCGTCCAGGGTGTCCCCCGCCTTGTGCCCCGAGTCCCCCTGGGACAGACTCCAGGCTCCCCTGTGACCCTGTGTAGGATAAGAGGTATGGAAAGTAGATGGATGGATGCCAAGTTGTGAGGTCAACATTACATTTTTTTAAATAAAATGTTTGATTTTAATTAATCTTGGAAAACTCCTCAAAGCAGTAGAAGAAATATATTTTAAGAAGTAAACCTGTTTACTATGGACTGGCCTACTAGTAACACATACATATAACAATAAACCAATTGAGCTATTCTGGGAGAAGCTTCATCGAAATGTTCAAGAAAAGCTGTTGTCCAGAAAACTTTATTTAATTCTAGGGAAGTCCTGCAATTATATTCCACAAATATATTCCACAAATATATCAATATTTAATATTAAATATTTCAAATTAGGATGCGTCAATGACTTACTGTTTTTTTAATATTGATACTGTGACTGATACCATGAGTAATGTACATAGTGTTAAGTAATGGAGGTGTCATGGAACAGTTTATTTATCTCTGTTTATGTTGGTTGCTGCCAAGTGCTGCTATTAATGACCTCCTTGTGCTGAGTTTTATATTTAAGATGCTATGCTGGCTAAAGAGAATGTTTAATAGAGAGTGTGACAGCATGCAAACAGAGCACACAGAGCAGTATGAGCAAGCGTGGTCATTAAAAATGTGCGCAAGATACCATGAATTGCACTTTAACTCATGAGTAAAGTGTAGACCTGAAGTGCATGTTTCTCAGAGCTCAGTGCTCGCTGAAGTGAGCTGAAGTGCTCACTGATTAGTGTGACGTGGTACACTACTGGCTTACATCACATAGTATTATGTGGCATCAGATGTTCATATCAGAGCATGTTTTATGAGTATGAATATGAGTAAATGAGCATGGTATTGATACTAGTATTGGTATCAATGCATCCATATTTTAAATATTTACATATATGGTATGCTTCATATATGATATAAACCTGATTAGTATTTAATACAGTGCCTTGTGTAAGTGTTCACTCCCTTGAACTATGAGTGTTACATGATCTCAATATAAATACACCTGGCCCCAGAACGCACCACCAACAATTCTGATCACTTGCCAGACAGGAAATAATGATCTGGCACAACAGTGACAAACAAAATGTTGCATTAAGACTATATTTGCAACAAGAAGCACAGATTAAGAAGACAAGTTAGTGCCTTTAACCTGCTTGAAATCAAACCAAAATAATCATGGGCTGACTAAACCTGTATTTTACTTAAGTCACACGCTGCACTGTACAGTTTTCTTTTCGAAAGGTAACCTGTAATTTTTCAAAACAGCTCACTTGAGAATGCTATTTCCTTGCAATATAACATATTTAGCCTCCAACATGTGCTAAGACACTTGAAGCCTTAAATGTTTAAAAAAGTAACAGACCAATAATTACAGTATAAATGTATATAAAAATTCAGATGATTTTTAGCTTTCTATTATCCTAAGTGAAAAGTCACACTTTGTCTTCACACAAAATGTCTTAATAAGGTGTAGCTTAAAGAGATTCCAGCTAAAAGAGATTCTACTTGTCTCTGGAACTGTACTGGAGGGATGAAGACCATTCTTTCAAAAAATAGTCCCTTAATTAGTGTTTTGCAGACTATCTACCATGATACTCCAAAAGGCTGTATAACATGCAACATGTAAAAGTCCAGTACATGAGCATGCATATACATATAATTAGATTCATGCACATCAATCTCTGTCCAGAAGACTCTCCCATGGCAGAAGACTTTACTGACTGTTTCAAAGCTCTGAAGTTTATCGACACCTTCTAGCCAATCAGATTTGAGAATTCAACAGCACTGCTGTATAAAAAGCAATATATAATTTATTAATTGTAATATTTAATATTTTAGCGTCTCTCTTTCAAAACTGGCTATTATGTTCCTGAAGGTCGATATGGTCCAATGTGGGAGCAGGAGTAATAACAATATTAATATTGCAAGTTGGAAGAATGGTATGAGCTGTTGGTGGATATAAGATGGAAAAGAGAGTGGAAGTATGGCTAAAGACTTTACTGCAATTACAAAAAAAAAAACCAACAACGCTAAGGCTTGCATTCACAAACGCCAAGAAAACATGGATGGTATCAAAGAAAACGCTGTGGTTTAAGTAGCTAACCTTATTGCCAGGAAAAACACCAAAAGAAAAACAAAAATGGCACCCATTCTCAAATCTAGTCTAGTGCAGGATTTCTTAACCCTTTACCCAGTGTGACCCCTTTTCGGTGTTAAAAATATCTCAGAACCCCCACCACCTTGTAAGGCGACTCGGTATGTTACCCCAGACAGCCATCATACTTTGCTGTGGTACAACAGCTGATCATGTTCAGCTGTTAATCGACATTTGCCTATCTTCTATCTCCTGGAGGTGGTGCCATTAAGCAGACATTCGCATACACCCATCAAAATTATTCTGTTTATCTTGTTTATCTTTTTTAGTACCGCTCTCACGACCACCTCAGGACCCCCAGGTTAAGAACCTCTGATCTAATGTATCGTTTTAATATTACCTACGTGTTGTGTAGGTGTGCACACAGTCTTACCTGTTCTCACTCCAAGGCACTGAGCATTAAACAGAGATAAACTAGCACACATTGGACATAAACAAACAAATAAACAAAATGGTGGTACTAGCCACAACAATGAGCTAACCTACACCTGACACCAGAGGGAAGGAGTAGATGTTACAGGACATATCAAAGTAGCTTACCAAGAGCAAACACTAGCGCAAACAAACCAACAAGCAAGCCGACTGGCTAACGTAAAGGCTCCAATGTGCAGCATTTAAATCCACAGCTCGGGCCCTTGGGTTGGGTCTCTGTCTTCCAGTTGCTCAGATCATGTCTGCTCTGCCTTCTGAGTGATCAGTCCATGTCAAACTGATAATGAAGAAAATTGTCGCCTCGGTCCACATGTAGAAGGAGAGCCAGAGAGCAAAGCGCAAACACTTTTTTCATTATGTTTTACTAGCTAATTGCGTATGTTGACTCTGTGACAGAGCATACCACGACATGCCCAACCGCTTTCCAGTATACACACACAGAGAAAAGACTAGGAAAACTGTACACTGCCACTGTACACTACACTGTACTCTGTGTGTGTGTGTGTGTGTTTGAGAGGAGTAGTATGTATGTTTTGCTTGTCTCAGGTTGTTTGATGTTCCATGTGGAAATTTGGCCGTCACACTGAGTTCATCCGTGCACGTGGCTAGAATGTGTATCCTGATGCCGGGGTCTCCCTGCTAATAAAATATGTATTACACACAGAATAACATCCCAGCAGTGCGGTGGTGCAACACACACACAAACACACACACACATTCAGAATTCTAAATGAGAATTCAGTGTGTGTGTATAAGGATGTCTGTATTTGTGTATATACAGTATGTATTTGCTCCTTGTAATTAGATGCGCATAGGCAAATAAGGAAGTTGGAATAGTCCATCAGTCATGCTCTCAACATTAAAGGAGCATTCCACCCATAATGACTTGATGTTGCTAATAATGAATGAAGTTTTTCATATGGATGGTCTCACATGGATATGCTAAAGATTTGCACGTCTCCAGAATAGTTTATGTCTAAGTCTCAGCCTTGTTTCAGTGGATAATCTCTTCTGGATACTGCAGATTTGTACCTAACTGCTGCTGTAATCATAAAGATGGTCCTGTGCTTATTCCAGGACTCTTATCCACATTGTGCCCATACTGATAATCCTTTCAATACACATAGTATTATTTGTATTTACTTTTGTACAAATGCATGCTGTAATGATTTGTAATCCCACTATCCGGTGTCACCCAGAAGTGGGTAGGTTCCCCTTTTGAGTCCGCTCAGGATTTTTTGCTCACATTGCCTCAGAGATTCACCTCTTGTAATAATAAGTTTAAGCTCAGGTCAAACACATTTCCTCTAAATGTTAGAATGTACTTTTATAGATAATTATCTCCTTTCTGTTGGATGGGGATCTGTGGTTATTACCCATAATGCACATAGCATATAGAATTTTTAAAATCAAGAAGATTTTTTGAGAAGTCGTCTGTTTTGCTAGCCAGGCTTCGAGATTTCTCTAGAGAGTCTGGTACTTTTTGTCATTAAACATCATCAAGAATCGTCTGCTTTCCCTGGTAGAGGCAGTTTGATTGACATTACAAACAACACATTTACTCACCACTAACTGATTCCAAAGTAACTTTCTAATAACCCTTTTTTATATAATTCGGTGGTGTCTTTTGACTATATTTTGGTCTATAAAGCTAGTCGAGTCACGGTTTTCAATACTGATGAATGGAAATGCGGACAGAGCCAATCAGATTGCAACCTTTAAGATTCTGAAGCTTGTGGCCAGCAAAGTGTACAAAAACAGAAAATCAGACAATCCATGAGCTGTAGCATCTGAGTCAGTTGGATATAGTTGCGAGTAAAATCTTTAATAACAATCCAAATAGGGAAAAACTGGATGAAAAATGGAAGAAGAAGAGAAAAATGGTCAAAATTGCAAATTAAAATGAAATGACAAAAACTTGCACATAGCTGAGTGAAAGTGTGCTGTTTAAGTGCATTGACTGGTTAACAGGAAATGAGAAACAGGTGAGGTAGAGCTCAGGTGAGCTAGAGAATTGTAAAGTCTGGACTGGATCTGGAGTGAGTGAAGCTAGATGTAACAACATACAAATAAATTGTAAAGTTAGCTGCGTTATCTATAACATTTGTAGCATCCTTTTGCCCTCTAATAGGATAAGTTGAGTGTGTTGATTTATCTAATTGTCTATCAGGTTAATAGCTAGCTGCTGAGTAATTTTCAACAAATCAAGATAAGGGTTTTCTAGCAGCTTTTCCCCACATTCTTTTAATTTTGCTCACTACTGTTTTATATTAAATAGAATACTGATCATACATTTTAGATAAAAGAATCTAAAGAATTGCAGTCTCATACCAACTTGATGCAATACCTAGTAAGAGTCAGACAAGGAAGATTGTGAAAGAGTTTGTTAATTGTTAAGTACTAAACATTCCCTATTACTAGGCGGTCCAGACATTAGAAATCAATGTTTCCTGTTGTGGGAAATCCCTGTGTTGGAGAGAACAGTGTGTGTGTGTGTGTGTGTGTGTGTGTGTGTGTTTATACGTTTTATGCAAGCTCACTCTCAGATCCACCCACAATGTATCACATCTCAGAAGTGTGCGTCTCTGCAACCACTTGGATATGTCATGATGTCGTCCTGGTTGTGATGACATCATCAAAGCATTGCACGCACAGAGTAGCGTCTGACACGACCCACATTACCACACACTCAACCTTCTGACCCAGACAGAACTAGACCATTGCGCATCAGGGATCAGAGGAATGCGGAGATTCTGCCAGAATTTCTTTTGTGTGTGTGTATGTGTGTGTGAGAGTGTGTGTGTGAGTATGAGTGCATGCATGTGTGTTTTCCCAAGTCTCATTCTCCTTCCCAAACTACGCGAGAGTGTGACATCATGGCCGCGTTGGACACAAGCTCTGTCCACAGCATCTGGATCGGGTTCCCGCGAGACAAATGGGAAAAAAGGCAGTTGCCTTCACACACATACTTAAACACACACACACACACACACACAGGGGTAGACGTATGGAGGCATATAAACACATAAAACCACGCGAAGACCAGAAGATCAGAAGTTACCGTAAGGGCTGCTGGTTTGACGTTTCCCAGCCCATGCATTTTCGCCTACATTTCATATGAATGCATCATCAAGGTCCACTCACACACACCAAAACACACACACCATGCACATCAAATAACGGCCTGTAAACCACAATCTGGGAAGTCTTCCACTCAACTAAGGGAAACTGCAGAGAAATGACAAAGAAAGACAAAACCTGTTTTTAAAGGGAAAGAGTTTTTAATCTAATGTGTATTTGGTGCTTCTGTGGAAGTCCTGAGTGGCAAGTTGTGAAAAAAAAAAGTTAGTTATTTTGATGTAAGATATCATTATTTCAACGTAGTATGTCGTTGTAATAATATCTCATTATTTTGACATTATTCTTAATCTCTGTGCCGTTTCCAAGAGAGTTAGTAAGCCACAGGTTGCTTTAGGGGAATTACTGTATACTGTACATCTAATGGTTGGTAATTCACTTAAACGCGTTCAGGTATGGACAAAGTTTTGACGTTTAAATTGATGAAATTCCGTAACAAGGCCAGAGCTCTCATTTTAGTTTGAACTTGACGTACTTATTTGTGGACAGGAGTGGAAAATACATGAGTATTTGTACTTCTGTACTATATCTAAATATTATTTTTGGGGTAATTATACTTTTACGTGATACTCGTTACAAATCTCAAGAGTCTTCTTCTCTCATCCAGCCAAAGATTGTATGCTATATGTCAATAAAATAGGCTCCAATAAAGCATCCAATCAAGTTCATCAGAAGTTCAAAATCTATCAAGAATCATGCCACTTTGTGGATTTACATGGCATTAGTCGTGCATATGACCAGCAAACTTACAAAGACTGAACAGTTTTTTAGAAGTAATAAAAGTACATTTTCACATGAAAACATGACATTACTTTATTTCATCAGTTAAAAATATTTGCTTTTTACTAATTTAACACATTTAAAAGTAGCAGCGTTCACTAAAGTACATTTTTGGCTGGATACTTCCTATTTTAATTAAGTATGTTTTTCGAAGCTATACAGAATAACTATAAAAATGTAAACATTTGTTATATTAGAATAGTTTATAAAAAATGTAAACATGACAAATGTAAATTCTAAATGAGAAATTTTTAATAATCATGAAAAAAATATATGACTGTATGCCTGAATTCCACTAACCACTAAACTAAAGTTTACTTATTTTCTAGGAAATGGCATATAGAATAAGAATTTAAATATTAAAATAATGACATACTGTTACATATATTAACTTGAAATGATGACAGTACTTCATGAATCTGCAGTTCAGGGCTTCCATACATGTATGATAACCATGGAAAACCATGGATAATTTCAACATGTGTCCATATACCTCAAGGTTTGATATATTGTGCTTTCTGGGATGCTTTTCTGCTCACCATGGATGTAAAGCGTGATTATCTGAGTTAGCATGAACCAGGCTGGCCATTCTCCCCTGACCTCTCTCATCAACAGACATTTCCACCAGCAGAACTGCCACTCAGTAGATGTGATGAAATGCTGGAATGTTCCTTTAGGGATATGTTGCTAGCCAATTATGGTGAGCAATCTAGATGGGACAGAAAGGTGAAAAATATTTCAACACCTATGAAGACTACAGATAAATTAATCTGCATAAATATAAGTCCATTTAGCTTCGTGTTCTCCTGATTAGCTCATGATTAGTAGTGGCCTTGGGATTAATAATCATATTTCCTATATTCCTATATTAACTTGGTCAAATATTACTACAGGTTATGTATTCACACACATTTCACATGTTAGTGTTTCCATAAGCTGTTAAAGAAAAGTCAGTGGTGATTAATGGGATTTGCATTTGTGTGTGTGTATATACATACATATATATATATATATATATATATATATATATATATATATATATATATATATATATATATATACATATATATGCATTTGTAAATGTGTATATTATATTATATTATATTATATTATATTATAAATAGAATTAAATCAAACTTCCACCATTTTGATGAAATTGTAAGTGTAGTGTTTCATGCAGAACGTAAAATAAATGTGCCATTAGGATAGTTTATTATACTTGCCTTTTTCAGTACATAATCATTTGGGTAATGATTTAAGCATATTCAATATAACATGTTCTTGTGTGTGTGTGTGTGTGTGTGTGTGTGTGTGTGTGTGTGTGTGCCTTTTGGTGACTGAGTATTTTGATAAATATGATCTGATAAATATGATCTGACAGAAATAGCCTGAAAAGAGAAGCATGTCTGGGGCATAAAGTGAGCAACAACAACAACACACACACATACACACACACACACACACACACACACACACACACAGTCTTGACTGTCCCACTGGAAGCAAATGTGAAACATGACAGAATATGGCTATTGAATGAGAGAGAAACTACACTGTCTACATCATAAATCTACTTCTATTCAAATAAGACTATTCTATTCTCATCCAACACCAGTCCACATGCGCGTGCACACACACACACACACACACACAGACAGTGAGAGAGAGAGAGAGAGAGAGAGAGAGAGAGAGAGAGAGAGAGAGAGATGAGAGGTCATGAGGTTTTTTCTGCAGGAAAGAGCATAATGGCAAAAAAGTCAGTTTAGGGCATAAAGTAAGAAACACACAAATCCTAACTCAAATCTCACATACACTTGAATATACATATCCAGTATCTATTGCCATCTATCTATCTCTCTATCTATCTATCTATATATATATATATATATATATATATAAATATATATATAGGGATGGAAGATTCAGGTGTTCCACATCAGCCGTTATCGATCTGGTTGTCTCTAAACCTGTCCCTCATGAAATAGACCCACAATCCACCCACCCCAAATGCATTCATAATGAATCTGAACAAGAGAGTATGTGTTAAACAACCTTTTCAGTTGTGTAGTTCATGTTAATCTATGTGCCAAAACATGTGACACCTGCTACAGAGATGCATCCTGTTACCTAATACATATCAGCTCTCTCTCTCTCTTTCTCACACACACGCACACACACACACACACACACACAAATATAACCTTAAGGGGACTGCATAAGTGAATATATATCAATTCAATTCAACAGAGCAAACAGACACACAGTGTGCTGCACCCTGTCTCTGATTCATTACATTAATTTAACATCAGAAAATATTACACTGCTCTCACCCAGTTTGCCTTTGGTGTGTATAGAATTAATGTTTGTCCTTTTAATGTCATCTAGACTGGATTTCTGTTACAAGGACAAATGATAAAAACCAGATCAAATGATTTTAATGTATCATATACCAATAAAGTAAATGCTAAAAAAAATTCAGATTTTTTTCAAATTATTATAAGATTATATCATTCTTCACTATCAGAGACAGTAAGTGTCTGCTGAAAGCAGTGGAGATGATAAATTATAGAGGTCAGTACTTAACCACCCAAGTACAGGTGTGGAAAAAAAAGAGAAAAATGGTGTGTGAACAGGATATTTGGATAGATTTCAATTTCAGATGGCTGTTTCTCAAAAAAAAAAAAAAATAGATTTGTCTCAGTTTTGTCTTCATACATACCATTGTAACCATTGTTACCAAGTCAATAAGATTTTGTTTTTACATTTTTACTTACTCATAGAACAAAAAAAGTTCTTGGTAATCAGTTCATTCTTTTGGATCCCCTTTTTTTCTCATTCTGAATAAACACAAGTCACAAAGTCACAAGTCCAGGCGCATGGCAGCACCTCTGAGTCAAGTCACCAGTGCCAAAAATAGCCTCAGTCAAAAACAGCGGAGACACCCTATCACCTTACACCTGTGAAAAGAGGAAAAAAAGGTGGGAGGGAGGGACAAAGGGAGTAGAGTTAGCATGTCCTGTCGTTTAAGGGTTTCATTATGTGCTGAATGCGTCACTGCCAGGAGAACATGAGGAGAAAAGGGGAAAAAAGAAAGGAAGAGTGTGAGGGAGTAGTTGGCAGGAAACTGTTACCAGAGGGGATTAGTGGGGTTCAACATATAAGTTGTTTGTGTGTGTGTGTGTGTGTGTGTGTGTGTGTGTGTGTGGAAAGTGAGAGTGAGTAACTCTGTATGGATTATGTAAAAAGGTGTTCTCTATGTCTCTAAGTTTCCTTTCCTCCCTTTCCTCTGTCTCCTTTCCCGTTCTTTCTCACTTTAATTCAGTTTTATAAAGCAGCTTTATAGTCATGGCCAGGGTTACATTTGGCAGGAAGGCATAGGAGCAGAGATCCAGCATCTTGGTTTATGTGAACAGCAAGTCAAGCTGAGCTCTAGTATTATAATCATAATTACGCAGTTTTTAATACTATCTTTACGAAATCCATTTAAAGTTGATGTAATAAATTACGCATACAAACCATTCCTAGAGAAGCTACTCATTACCTATAGTAATGTCCTCAACCCTTCTTTTCTATCATCCCATGATCATTTGAGTCCCTGATGACTTTTTTGGCACTGCTTGTTTACAACTATGATTTGTTTCATTTTGCCAATTTTCACATGCGTGGATGTTTTAGAGCATTTGAACCTGCTACGTAAATTGCATCCATAAACGGATGTATCAGCTTTTAAGTTGCCGAAATAATTGTTCTCGTGTCTTTTTCCTGTTATAATTCTATCTGAAGTAATCAGAGGCTGTAAACTGACACAAATTCTTTACTCAGGTAAAAGTGCACTTTCTCATTTAAATAAATCCTCTGGTAAAAGCTGATGTACAGCTTCAAATATTTTTTCACCCAAGTTAAAGTGGAAAAGTATAAACTTCACTTTACGTTTTCTTAAAGCATGAAAGTAAAAGTACAAGGAAGATTCACAGAAGGAAAGGACGTGTCCCTCAAATCACAAAAAGATTTGAGTTACTGATGGTAAATTAGTTCCCCTTTCACCAAGGAATGTGGGAAAGCATTAGAACAGCATTATCCCTAATCTCTTACATGTTAGCTAGCAAGATAAAGCTACCTTATATAGCTAAAAGTATGTGGACATCTGACTTTCACATCCCATTCCAAAACCATGGGCAATAATATGGAGTTGGTCTGCACTTTGCTGCCAAAAATGCCTCCACTCTTCTGGGAAGGCTTTCCAGTAGATTTTGGAGCATGGCTGTGGGGATTTGTGCTCATTCAGCCACAAGAGCATTGATGAGGTTGGACAATTCTGAATTCATCCAAAAGATGTTCAGTGGGGTTGAGGTCAGGGCTCTGTGCAGGCCACTCGAGTTCTTCCATTCCAACCTTAGCGCATCATGTCTTCATGGACCTCACTTTGTGCCCTCTTGGGCCACTTAGTTCCAGTGTAGGGAAATTATAATGCTACAGCATACAAACTCATCCTATACATTTGTGTGCTTGCAGCATTGTGGCAAAAGTTCAGCACAGACCCACATAAGGAGGTAATGGTCAGGTGTCCACATACGTTTGGTGATATAGTGTAGCTGTCACATTGCAAACTGTCATCATACATACAAAGTGCACATAGCAGCAGATAGATGAAAGTGACTTTACAAATATATCATTATAGAGAAATGCATTGTGGTTGAACACAGTGTGAAGAAAGTAGAGATTCTTCTTTCTAATTATAGTAAGTAAAAGTCAAAAGTATTAGGTGACAGAAAAACTGGACTTAGAAAGGAAAGAACCAGACTTACGTACAATAATAAAGTAACTGTACTTTCCCACCTCTGGAAATAATCCAAAGCCTTCTGTCACATGCACTGTAGGTGAATAGATAAAGAGCTAAGTAGCCAACGTTGCACATTGCATATCCAGATAAAATTCTAGCTAAATCAAACATGTATCTATACAGTATTTACCCCTCGGTCAAGGTTATACCAAGATGCAATTTAATAATTTAATAATTTAATAATTATTAAAATATTTAATAATTTATATTTTCACATCAAAAAGGTTATCTATAATAATATTTTAGTATAGATAATAATAATAAAATATTTTGAGGTAGGGTATTTTTTTCTAGAAATATATATTAAAAAAAGTAATCATAAAATAATAATAAAAGTAAAATGTAAAACGTATTTTAAACATAATAATAATAATAATAATAATAATAATAGGTCTATTTCCATATATCGCACATTTCAAACTAAATGCAGATCAAAATGCAATAATAAAAATAAAATAAAAATAGTAACAGAAATGGAAATATAGATATCACATTTCTTATCACATATCTTGTCATCATCTCTAATATTAACAATATAACCATTATTATTAAAATAGGAGTGTGTGTAAAATCACCTTTTTGTTTTAAAATGATTCTAAATCTATTCTTTGTGAGTTTGTTAGAGAAGACGAACCATATTGGAAAAAACTGTATTGGTTTTAGTGCTGTTCCACTTTTAGTCCAAATGTAATAGGTCACTTTGACACCAACAGGATATAATAGTAAAACAAAAGGACTTTGACATTAAAAAAAACAGTTGTGTGTAGTCTGGCAGCTCTGGCACAGGCTCTTCTTTGTGCTTTCCCTCCTCATGTATCACATGGCTTGAACCACTTCCTCATCCCGTGACATCATCAGAAATGGCCCAATGCCCCTGATGCTGTCACTGATGCTGTCTCCTTGCCAGGCCTCTCTCCCTTTTTCTCTTCCTCTTTTTTTTCCACTCCCCCATTCCGGTGGGTCTGCACGTCTGCTCTTGCGCGGGACACACACACGCGGTGAGTGTGTGACGCAGCCGGGCTTGGTCAGGCTCCCATGGCCTGGTTCTCAGAGGCAGCGCTGACTGGACCCTTTGTCTCCACACTGGAGTTAAAAATAAAAGCTGAGGGAAGAGCCTGCGCCAGTATTAGTGATACGTTACACTGCTGTCTGGGGATTATGGACCCCTTTTTTACACAAACACTAATGCATATGGATACACACTCACACACACACACACGAACAACACACATGCACATACTCTCCTCTCTGAGGAGCTGGAACCATGAACCCAAAATGAACTCAGATGGGAAAAAACTTCTCAGTGCGCCGGCACACAATGCTCTCTGGCTGAGACCCAGGCTGCATGTTCCACAAAACCACCACGTCTTGATGGAATACTTGTGTCATATTGCGTAAGACACACAAACACACATACATACATGTGGAAAGTCCTGTTCTCCTCTCTAGAGTGAGTGTGATTATATTCGGTTTAAGATCTTTCAGGGTTTGTGTGTTGTGCTGCACAGCTCAGGTATTACAATTTGAGAATCTTTGTAAATCAGTTGAACTATCTATTGTGATAAATTTCTCCGACAGCTAGACAGCTACATGCTAACTACAGCAACACCCCCAACCTTCCCTTCTTAACATTCCATCACCATTCAAGTCCTTTGCTTTTTTTTTGCCCCTACATGCTTATTAGTTATGGGTCCTCTTGTCCACTGTATTTCTGCAACTATGTAATCACCACTGAACTAACTTAGTGAAAGGTCTTCATACTTTAGGCCTATTTTATACAAGTAGAGCTTTAGTAAATGAAATGAAAACATGAAAGAATAGGACTCCCCCACCTCTTAAATATATCATATCCCTGTAGACACCTGTGTGTTACATGCATGTGTGTGTCTCTACTACCACCAGAGCATGGTACATGCTATACATTCAAGACACTCTCTCTCTCTCTGTCCCTCACACACACACACACACACACGCACAAGGAATACAGTTACAGAAGTGACACTGACATGTTATTCGTCTACCAATATATATAAGGATTCTTCGGCTTGTCGCTCTGGGAGAACCCTAAACCCTTCTATATAAAACCCTCTCAGAGATGCCTTCCATTTCAGAAAAAGTTCAAAGTAGAACCATATTAGAAAGTTCCCCATCTGTGAGCTCATGCATACAGGAGAGAGCAGATAACACTTTCCTCCAAGTGTTTTCAGCTTCCCGGTGACATAGCAAGAGCAGCAAAGATCATAAAGTCTTGCGAAAATGGGAAGCACGCACCATCTAGCCAGCACCATTCTCAGTCTAGCTGGAGAGTGACCAAAGTGGGAGAAAATGGGGTCAAAAGAAGTGGTAGCTATCCAAATAATAGCTAATACCCTTGAGGAACCTCTACTGCAAAGAGTGTGGTTTGATTTACTCTAGTACAGCAGTATTCCTGAGGTGTTTGAATACCTCAGCATCACTTCTGGTTTGAGAAGGTTACAGGTCAAGTAATAAACCTGTACATGGGAAACGATGAGCATTAGTGTCTAACTGTACACTAAGAAGGTAGCTGTGTCTAATAAAGTGGGCTTTATTGGATGGTGTGAATGCCCTTTCAGTATCACTGCTGAGAATGGGCCACCACTCAAATAATATCTGGTCAGTAGTCCTATGGTGGTCCATTTCCAGCAAATGATGAGGTAAAGGGGGTTGATAAATTGTGCATAGTGAAAGATAGATTACAGTCAATAATTGCTTACCTATAAAGTGCAGCTACTGTACATTTCATGAAAAAAGAACCAATTGTATAGTTTTCCGAGTGACCACAGACAAATTTCTTCCATTGTTAACTTCTCCCCGGTATTCCAAGCCCTTCCGCGGCTCTACTCCAAAGGAACAAGTCTCCAAAACATCATCGTCATCACTGAAACACACACCTTTCCCAATCCGCGCATCACCTCCTGCACCTGGACTGCTGCATTCCCCGAATTTCTTTCACGTTCAACACTGTTCCAAGTCTGTCCTTCTTCATTACTACCGCATTAGTTGTGCTGATCACGTGAGCCCAGAAGGAATTGGGAAGTTTGAACGATGGATTCCAAAGGCATTGCAACAGGAATTCCCTCCGTGCTAAGCCAACGGGTGCATCCCACACACACACGCACAAACACTTAGAGATCCTCTACCGGCCTTCTGAGCCAAGCAGGCCTAGTATGGTATGAAGAGTGAGCCACTACATACACTCAGACACAAGGATAGTGATTTGCAGCCAGATACACATCTGTCTGATCTCGATCCTGCTGATGCTTTTACTCCAGTGCACTAGTGTCTGAATCAAACCCATTCCACGACTATCTCGCTCTCATCCGATGAGGACATTGACTCACGTTTCCAGATGATGCAGCAAACTACTATCAGATGTTACTAAGTCTAATGGCATGTCCTAAGTTTCCTCCTTTAACCAGTGAATTCTGATCATTGTACAAGGATGAACGAATGGACTACGCACACATTACGATCATATCTTGGATCTATCTTGTCCACTTGGAAACCATCATAAATACCCCATCATCTTATCATTTCTGTGTCCATTACCTAAAGAGTTCCATTACCTCACCATATTATATATACAGTACATATAACTCAAATAAAGTATAATATTATTAGTGGTGTTAGACCAAATTAGAAATTAATTAGATCAGGTCAGATTTAGTTCATATTTATACCACAGCACTTTTGAATTCTCTATTCTGTTCTTTGTTATTTCACAGTAATGGAAGGAGACTCCAGTGTCAGCACTTTGTTACAGCCAGTAGGTTTTCCCCCATGTGAAAGTCTTCATGACCAAGGACATTGTGCTTTCCAGTTTTCTCTATAACATGACAAACTGTGCTTTTTTGTACTACTTTAACTTTAAGAGAAAGAAACAAAGGAAAGGCTGGTGTCTATGTACGCTAGGGGTGTAAAACAATTACACTATCTGTATCTGTTTAATGCTCCAAATATTTTAATCTGTATCTATACATTCAGATTTAAACCCAAAGTGGGTGTGGCCTAATCCAGAAAGAGAGGCTGGTGAGTGAATGACTGTTCATAGCTGTTATAATTTGTGATAACTTTGTTTCTCAGACATATCACAACATTAACTGTAACTATAAATGGTTACAGTTGGAAAGATAGAAAAGATGGAAACAGCATATCTTTCTTTAATACGAAAATAAAACATTGTTAGTGCTGCAAACTGCTGTGGAATTTATCACAAATATAAGACACTTCAACATGCTGTTATGGGAAAATAACTTTTGGGTGGTAACAATAACTTGGCTTTGCATTGGGCACCACATGAACACTTGATTGATTATTTTCCAATAAAAACCTGAACCTGCATGTTTTTTCCTTACTTATTTAATTTTCTTAATAATAGCTGCTAAGAGGAATAAGGCTCATATGGCATAGTTTCAAGTCATGCCATTTAAGAGCACACATATGGCATTATATAATAAATGTGTTAAGTGTCTGAAGAAGTTTATCAAGGCTAACAAGCAATGCTAATTAATCTGAAGCTATATAAAGATACCTGTCATTGATTAAAAATATACATTTTCACATTAATCTACTAAGCCTGAAAATTAAGCTCTGCTGTAGTAGGACTCTAAGAATAAAAATAGAGCAATTTAATCAAATTAGTTATTAACTGTGACGTAATGTGTGTGTCTTCATATATACACAATCCCCACCCAAGAAAGGTGGGTTCAACATTTTAATGATTCCCACCCATGTTCATGAAGCTCCGCCCCCATGATCTATGGTAGCTATAGAGTGTCTATACAATAACTGACAGTAGGCGTATCCAAACACAATCAAGCATTCCAGACTGGTTTTCTCAGTGACATTATTACACTTTTGCTAAGGCCACAATGTAATCAATTGTTTTTTTGTTGTTGTTGTTGTTTTGTTTTTAATCATGTCTTCCAGGTTATTTGTACAAGGCATAAAAAGAATTGACCATTGCACCTTTAATTTACCTTGTGTTTATGTAGTCTAATATAAATGTGATTTTACAAATTGATTCATTAGTTTCAGAAGTTTCATGTTGGAAAAATCATTTTAGTCAAAATGTAAAATTGTTCATTTGAATTGGATTCAGACCAAACATAGAGGTTAAAAGGGCTTGGTTGATCTATGTGCGAGTCATCTGGACAGATTGTACTTCAGTGTTCCAAAAAAAAATGTTCACCATGAGTACACACACATGCACACTCAGCACAAGTGAAGCGTAGCATCACACCATTGGGCTTTACAGATATAGTGGACGTGCAGTTGGGGGGCAAATCTAATGATATATACACACACACACACATACACACATGGTCATATTGCACAGCCCAGATCAGGCTCTCACAGCATGTCATTCCATCACATGCATACACACACAGCTGCTGGAACACACTGC